>NC_067452.1:32281682-32541682 GCF_025434085.1 Hippocampus zosterae
AACTCGATTGTAACCATCATGTGGCTCTCTCTGACAGCCGCCAATAACCAGGCCATAAACACCAGCAACCCTGTGAGTTCACCGCATCATAATCAAGAAACCGCAACTTATTGATTCACCCCAAACTGTTGGCTTGTGGTGGATTTGAGATTATAAATCACACTTTCTCTCCGGCAGGTGAGCTGTAAAGTGTTGGCTGTGCTCACCCAATACACGTTGACCTCGAACTACTTCTGGATGCTGTGCGAGGGCATCTACCTACACACTCTCATCATCGTGGCCGTCTTTGTCGGGGAGCAGAAGCTCTTCTGGTACTATGTCTTGGGGTGGGGTGAGTGTTATCACCTTCATTGTATGTCCTTAGTAGATGAAATGCACGTTTAAAATTTAACCAAATGTTCCGACTGTTTGTTTGGAGATACTACAGGTGTCCACCAAAAATCCAAAACAAGCAGACTATTTGGTGCACCGTATTATTAGGCGCAATATCACGGGTGTGTTTACCCTTTCAAGCATTCTGTAACCCGATAACGCAATAAGATGCAACCGCCGTCCTTGAAAGGGTTATAATTAAATAAATAAGACGCACCAGGCTGCATTATTTTTGTGAAGCCTCGTATGCTGAGTTGTTTGTTCTAATTCTACCATATGTTTATTTGATAGATTTGGAATTAATTTGCTTTTGCTTTTTTGATATGTTTATTAACTCATTCAGTACAAGCCAATTCTGGACCAAGTCTGAAAAGACGTTTAAATACGGCTTTGGGAGTGAATGAGTTAAACAAACAAAAATGGACATCCGTATACAAGAGTGATGCAGACAAAAAGTGTGACTAAAGCTGTGCCATGGAATCAGCTCTGGAGTTGACTTGAATTTGGACGTATTGGAACGAAAGTCTGATGTGTGTCTCCTATCGTCAGGCTTTCCCATCATTCCTGCCATCACCTATGCTGTGGCTCGTGGGCTCTTCTTTAACGACAGGTAAGCAACCAGGGTAGTGATGTCATTAAGGGGTAAGCATAGGGTCATGAATGTGTGGGTTTGGGGAGGCTTGGGCTTGGGGTGAGGCAGAGTTAGATTTAGGGTCGGTTAGATGTCAGAATTATTTTTTTTTTTTTAATTACAGTTTGTGTTGGGTTTATGATTAGATTAGGTAGGATAAGGGGGAGTTAAAATAGAGTTCAGAGGTTAGGGGGAATTTTGGGGTTCGGATTCAATTATTTTTTTGTGATAGGGTCGATTAGCGGTCAGGGTGAGTAACGACCTTTTGCTGTGCCTTATCATCTACTATTTTCAAACTTGTAATTGATACTGTCTGTGTCTCAGGTGTTGGATCAACTCCAACACTTACCTGCTTTACATCATTCACGGACCCATTCAAGCAGCACTGCTGGTGAGCAACTAATCAAAGTGTGTATGCTCAGTGTACACTCAGACATTGTGTTGACATCCAAATTTGTAGAAGCACCAATCTGTAGCAAACAGTGGTAAAGATGTTAAATTAATACCCGTGTGACAGTGTCAATCAAAATTGAGCACTATTATATGCCACCATAATATTTCCTTAAATATTGATCAGCAGTGTAAAAAAATAAAATAAATTCCATGCTTACCCCCTCTGTTGTGTGCCCAGGTGAACTTGTTCTTTCTCCTGAACATTTTGCGGGTTCTGATCACCAAGCTGAAGGAGACCCACTGTGCCGAGTCCACTACCTACATGAAGGCTGTGAGAGCCACGCTCATCCTCATCCCTCTGCTCGGAGTCCAATTTATTCTCGTTCCCTGGAGGCCCGAGGGGCGCATCAGTCGGGCCATCTATGACTTCTTCGTAAATATTTTCTGCCATTTTCAGGTAAAAAAAAAAAAAGTATATATATATATATATATATATATATATATATAGAGAGAGAGAGAGAGAGAGAGAGAGAGAGAGAGAGAGAGAGAGAGAGAGAGAGAACCTTTGCTTAGAGATAAAAGCACAAGAACTAGAACTAGTCAAATTACAGTAATTCCTCGTGTAGTAGCTCGTGGCATTTATTTACCTGTACTAAGCTGCGGAGAGTAGTAGGTAAACATCTGGGCCAAAGGTGGTTGAAGCACAAATTTAACAAAATAAATAAATACAATCTTTTTTACAGTAACAGAATATTTCTGCTTTGAGGTATTACATCATTCCAATCTCACCACTGCTGTTAGAAGTGCAACAAAGTTTATTAGGGAGGAGGCTTTAAACATTTCTTCCATCGCTATCATAAATTTCATCTTTACAGATGCCACATCTGCTATACAGTCAATCAGCATGTATTGTGGTAAAAGACAGCTATCGCGACAAGCGGTGCGATCAGATCTCAGAGAAAGGCTAATCACAACCAACCTAAGGCACCAACCGATGCAGAGTTTATTTATTTAATTAAACCCTTACAAGGACACGTTTTATCATGTTATCAGGTTACAGGGTGCATGAAAGGGTTGAACAAAAAAAAAGCAGCAGATAAGTAGTGCAGAGGCCACAATAGCATTTCAGGAAGTGTGGTAATGCAGTATGTTGAAAATCCATATGCTACATGTTGATTTGCATATATCTTTTAGTTCATGAAATTCTAAGACACAATGTACATTGCCACCGTTCATGTTTCCTCTTTTTGTATAACAGGGACTCCTGGTGGCAATCATATTATGTTTCTGCAATAGTGAGGTATGTTACCATCACAAGCCACAAAGTCTGAATGATACTGCATCAGTTGGATTCTTGTTCTTTGTCAGCTATATTGATTTTGTGGATTGAGCATCGATTTTATTATGCGTGTGCGGTGTTTGGTTAAAAAAAAAATCAAACTATTATGAGGCTGCGAGATAGGTATAACGGGAATACGAATTTGTTAGTTTTAATTTGTTAGTTTTATATGATTTCCTTGAACAACTAATCAAATTGAATGCACTATGCTTGAAACTGCAATGCACAATGTGCCTAAAGTCGTACCTCTGCTGGTCAAGCAACTTTGCTCTTAATAACTGATAAATGTCTCCTGGGAATTTTAATGAACGCAGCTCATCACCGCCCTAAACTAAAACGAATTGATGCGATCCCTGTCCGTTGTGCAGGTTTAGTGCCACACTCTTTTTGCTTGCCCCCACTGTCCACAGTGGTGCCACAAGTGGCCTCAAAATTGGACATGTTATTATTACACCTTCTTTGTTGCCACAAATTTGCATTATGCGCATGTTTTATTTACATAGTGGCGACACTTAAATTCCACCCACCAGCCATGTCATGCCTGGGGCTCCATTGTTTGAATTTCGACTGTCACCACTGTTTTCTTGTCGCCCTCAGGCCCAAACGGCGCTGCAGAGAAAATGGGGCCAGTGGAAATCGGCGTGGGGTAAGACAGGCTGGGGAGAGACCCCTGTCAACTTTAGCCACTTCAGTTACCACAACAATTCATCAATCACCGAGACGAGTCGCGCCACCGTCAGCATGGAACAACCCGATACCGATTGGAAAAGTGGCGAGAATGCTCGCATCCTGTCCGGCAGGCAGCCAGCGAGAAGTGCGGAGTGCAGCAACGGGGAGGTGGACGTGCTAAACTAGCTGCAAACCACTGAAATGTGACATAGCTGAAGGAGCACCCCTGTTTTTTTTTTTTACCTTTTCAAGGACAGCGGTTACTACAGTGGACATCTTATCGTGTTATCAGGTTACAGGGTGGATGAAAAGGTTAATACAAAAAAAAATTGTCCTACACATGGGCGCAGATGGCACTGGGGATGGAGTGTGACACATGACCCTCAGTTTCATAAAGACCACGATCTGTCGCAAAGTAAGCGGGCAAAAATCACCGGTAAAATGGAGGATTAATGTTCCTCTTCCACTAGGACGGACATGAAGCCAGAATAGTTTATGGTCTTATGCTTCAACTACTGATGCGCTTAAGTTACACCCAAACAAAATGTTGGAACTTGTACTTCTGAATCAGAATTTTAATCACCTCTCTTCCTGAAGTCAAATCTCCAGCTCATCAAGGCAGATGAATCTTAGAAGCCCAACATTGAACAAATGCTATCCGCTACTGATGTAAACACTATAGTTAAATGTATTGTTTTGCGTTTGTAAGGCTAGGAAGCACTTATAATGTGGCGAGCGACTCTGAACTGAGAATGGCATTTGGCACAAGTCTTCCCACACAGTAAACTTGGGGGTGTTTGCTGAACATGAAGGAAATGTTTTGGAAGATGGTTATTTCTCCAAAGCGTCTTGTAATGTGTACTGAATAACAGTTGAATTGAAATATATATTTTAAATAATAATAATAATAACTCCACCTTTCTTTTTCTTTTAGGCAATATCTCTTTTTTTAACAGGGTGAGCTGCGAACAAACAAGTAGCCATGCAGTGCCTATTTCAGTGTTCAGAAATAAGGGTAAAATGAATAAACAAAAAAAATCAATCAAATCAAAAACATCGCTTCCCTGTCCCTTCCCTAGTTCCAAAATCCCATCTGCGCCCCTGGTCCCACATATTATAGGAGCACTTGCAAAACAAGCATGCTTTTCACACATTTTGAGATAACAGCTTCAATTTATGCACGTGTACACTGTCAAATACATAATTTGTATCATTTTCGAGACCTTATAGTCACTTCATGTACATAGTACACGACTATAGAGTTAAACCTTTGATTTATTGCTTATTTCCTCATATAGAGTCCTCAGTCAACAACTGTAGGGACTGCCAGGGCTCTATTAGTTGTAGGCTCGAAAGTGGAACCGAGAAGTATACAGTATATACATTTTTACAGGGCATCCAGAAAGTATTCAAAGTATTTCATGTTTAGTACATTTTGTTTAAAAACAAAAAAAGAATAAATGAATGAAAATTCAATTCAGGTTTTCCTCCTTCACGATTCTAAACACACAACACCCGATGACGCATGAAACAGTTTTAGAATGATGTTTTATTATGATATGTTTTTAAACAAAGATTTTCTTTTCAAGCTGTTTAGCTGTAGCCTTTCCCATATGATTTTGGGCAAGAGGGTGGGATATGACCTGGCTTAGTTGTAGGGCACATATAACACCATTTACACTCACATTCACACTTCTGGCAAATTTACAGACTAAGTTAACTTAACAAGCTAATAACCGGAGTACCAGGAAGCAAGAACCTTTCAACTGCGAAGCAGACATGCTAACCACTACTCCACCTTACTGCCCATAATTGAAATCTAAAAACAGTGATACCCTGAGAGACACATTTAATTAGTTCAATATCTAGTCTCATAAGTCAAAACACTTGTCTCAGATTACCTTTCCACATTGAAATAGATGAACATTACTCCCACACAAAAAAATCAATGAACATTACTCCCACACAAAAAAAATCATACTTTTTTTAACAAGCAAAAACAGCACTTGATGATATTGTACTTTATACTTTATAGAATGTAAAGCAGGAAACAGTTTGTGCATTCATATCAAATGCTGCTATCCAATCCATTGTGCTGCTCCTTCTGGTGGTGGTCTTGGCCACCGGGAGGCAGTATAATGCAGTCATGCAGACACAAACTAAGAACTAAGAATATTCATATATTTATGATTGGAACTCACAATTGTAATTTACGCTGACTGAACTGCTTAAAATGGATCGCATATGTATCACCTGTTTTCAATCTTGCAATTTGTTTGTGAATAAAACTATAAATGGACAGCAACTTTCCCAACACCTTGTATATTATAATATTAAATGTATTGTTCTAAATTGAGCAGATACTGTTCCTGCCTCTTGAAACTCAAAACCATTTTTGGTGGTCAAGATCTTTGAAATGTGGTAGCACATAGTATCACATGGTGCAATTATTGTAAGTACGGCTTTTATGGAAGCGAGGGTTACTCATGGCCCAATGTTGACTGGGAAATTGAGCCGGCAATCCATAGGTCACAGACCACATTATCACATCACAAAACAAGCAATACATCATTGCTTTCTTGATTGACTTCAGCATGTTTCAAAATGTTGAAGAATTTAAGTGGCCCTTTCTTCCCCTTATGTAGTGGAATACCATTTAATTGTCAGGCCTGTACACAGTACAGTTGCACTAGCATTGGTAAAAGAAAATATATGTTATTTTTTTGGACCAGTTAAGTTAAAAAAAACTCGACACTTCCTACATATGTTGGGACCAAATTTATCTCATGAGGATCTTATTCTTTTTATAAATATCGTCTGCGAGTAATAAGCAGAGGTACAAATGCTAGGAGAGGCCGGGGGGAAAAAAGGACGAGGTCCCACCGAGATTTGAACTCGGATCGCTGGATTCAAAGTCCAGAGTGCTAACCATTACACCATGGGACCGGTTGATGCTTCCACCACAAGAAACATATGTTTATATATATTGTGTGGACCTTTCGACCGCACAATTGTAGAACACATCCCAAAATAATAAATATCCCAAGCGAGTTAGCTTTTCGCTCATTACCAAGGCTGAGCGCATTAGTTACGTCATCATCTGAAATGTGACGAACACGATTTCAATACCACGCAACGGCGCCCCATGTCTCTTCCTCATTCTCCACCAAAATGCGTCACTTCCGCCTGATTTGTCTTCAAATACCCACAGAATTCAAATAACTAACGTCTCATTTACTGTTTAAATGCGACCCATATAACAGATCACACACGTTTTACGCCCCACTTAGAACAATTAAAACATAAAACGATATTTTGAGTTCGCGCAATGAACAATTGTGATCCCTCTCATGAGTCTACTTCCGCTTCAGGTTTTCGATGGATCTGAATTACATTTCACGTTCCGTCGCTATGATCCCCCATCAATTTTCAACACTGCATATCCTGAGGAGTATCTGGAGCCTATCCCAGTTGACTTCGGGTGGAAGACGTGCTACAACCTGAACCGGTAGCCAGTCAGTCGCAGGGCATATATAGAAATAAACAACCCGTCACACCGATATGCACACCTTCACTGAGTGGGAACCTATTCCAAGTTTGGCGAGTTTATCACTTCACCATCAGCGGCCTTTTGATCCACCATATCCCGAAAATCATAACTTTTAAAGTCTAAGCTCCCCCCGACCCCGACTGTGATGCGATTGGAGGTTTTACCCCGTGGGGGCAGCAAATAACCACTGTACACTTTTTAGAATACATTTCCACAAACTTAAAGAAAGCACAAAATAACTGTATTTTTCAACGATGGGATTTACAAAACAGTTCCAGTGCCTTGAAAAGTATTCATATACACTGAACTTTTTCCAAAATACAACGGCAAACTTAAACGTTTAGGGTTTTTTTTTTTTAGATCTCCATCCATTCATCCATCCATCCATTTTCTGATCCGCTTAATCCTCACAAGGGTGGTGTGGCATGATGTGGCAACCGATTCAAGGTGTCTTCGGGCAGTAGGCCGGGGACACCCTGAATCGGTTTCCAGCTCATCGCAGGGCACATCGAGACGGACAACTGTCCGCGCTCACACTCACAACTAGGGACAATTTGAGAGTTCAATCAGCCTGCTAGCTAGGCATGTTTTTGGAATGTGGTAGGAAACCGGAGTACCGGGAGAAAACCCACGGAGGCACTGGAGGAACATGCAAACTCCACACAGGAAGGCCGGAGCCGGGATCTAACCCTGCATTACTGCATTGTGAGGCCATTGTCCTAACGTGTCGACCACCATGCACCCTTACAGGTAACCAAACAGCACATTTTTTTCTGGCGAAAAGGGAACCCAAGAGTCACTTTAATCAGGGGCGGCGCTACAGGGTGGCCAACTTTGGCCGCCCTCCACCACCCACGGGCACATTAATTCAGTTTATTTTACGCCAGCAACTGCAGTGTTTAATCAAGACATGTATTAATAAGATAAGATAAGATATCCTTTATTCGTCCCACACTGGGGAAATTTACAGCCTCCAGCAGCAAGAATGTATGTAGAAAGAAGAAAGGAGAGAGAGAAAAAAAAAACAACAAACATCTTTCAATTAAATACAATATGAACACAATGGATAAATCGCAGTACTATTTACAATTTTACTTCACATGATTTAATTATTATTATTATTATGATTGTTATTTTTTATTCATCAGCCTGACAGCAGTCGGTAGGAACGAGCATCGGTATCTCTCCTTCTTGCAGCGCGGGTGTAACAGTCTCTGGCTGAAGGAGCTACCAAGTGCTGTCAGGGCGCGCTGGAGGGGGTGGGAGGGACTGGCCATCATAGCTTTTAGCTTAGTTAGCATCCTTCTGTTGCCCACCTCCTCCAGAGTGTCAAGGGAGCAACCCAGGACAGAACTGGCCTTCCTGACCAGTCGCTCGAGTCTCTTTCTGTCCCGGGCTGAGATGCTGCCTGACCAGCAGACAATGCCATAATGGATGGCCGAGGCCACCACCGAGTTATAGAACGTCTTAAGGAGTGACCCCTGAACCCCAAAAGACCTCAGTTTCCTGAGTAGGAAGAGTCGGCTCTGTCCTTTCCTAATCAGGGTGTCCGTGTTTGTAGACCAGTCCAGTTTGTCGTTCAGAAGAACACCAAGGTACTTGTAGGAGGTCACCCTCTCTATGTCCATACCCTGGATGTTCATCGGTCCTGGTGAGGACTTTTTCCTGCAGAAATCCACAACCAACTCCTTAGTTTTCCTAGGGTTGATCTGGAGGAGATTCTGCTGGCACCAGTCCACAAAGTCCTTTGTCAGTCCCTGTAATGCTAGGAAGGATCATTTTTAACACTCTTTCACCCTTGTTTATAATTGTCCTTCAAACTCCATACATTTAAAATGTGTCTGTTAATTAAAAGACCATCCGAACATTCATTATTGATGGCCTCAAAATGTTTTTAAAATCAAATACTGTGATTTTAAATATAATATATTGCATGTAAGTATGACATTTTAAGTCTACGAACAGGGCACAACAAAGTTTGCAAATATTTTACCGGACTGATGATTTTTACTCGCGTTAGCGAGAGTATCTATCTATCATGCTTTTTGATTGTGACTGTTGACAGTTTTTTTTTTCATCAAAATTGAGCATTACAATTACCGTATTTTCACGACTATAAGGCGCCATTAAAAGTCTTAAATTTTCTCCAAAATGGACAGGACGCCTTATGGTGCGGAGCGTCCTTTATATGCGCTGAGTTCCAAAATCTGACTGACAGCCGACACGCTGTTTATATAGAGGAAAGGCGGAAGTGACTGTGGCCAGGCATGCGGGAAAGAAGTCGGCCAATCAGGGAAGGGTGGGCGTGTATATATACATATATGGAGAGGGAGAGAGAGGGAGAGAGAGGGAGAGAGAGGGAGAGAAAGGACAGGCAAGCTAGTCCGCCAATGGTGAAGGGTGGGCGTGTAAGTGGACGCCTCAAGCCAGTACCAACACTTGTATAGAGTGTGGCAATGTGCATTGTTGCAAAACAACTCCGGTTTTGGTTTCTAAGAACCCCTGAAAATAAATTCGACAAAAAGACACGCCTACGAAGCTCAGTTCAAACTTAAAGCCACCGGTTATGCTTTTGGCATGCGTGCCCATCTCACAGCAGCGGTGAAAAAGCAAGTCAAGCAAATGAACTCTGAGCTTGCTGTCATTCCCGGAGGCTTGACTAAAGAACTCCAACCGCTGGACATTGGCATCAACCGGGCGTTCAAAGTAAAGTTGCGAACGGCATGGGAACAATGGATGATCGGTGGCAAACACAACTTTACAAAGAGTGAGAGGCAGCGCTTGGCGAGTTACGCCACAATACGCAACAATGAGAGGGAACGCGGCGTTTTTGATGGATTACGGTACTTGCACAATTGTTCAATTCTTTCTACACACACGCGCTGCCACCATGTTTCGCTCTGTTCTTTACTTTCAAATGTGGGAAAGCTTCACACGAGAGAAATGTTGACTTTGCTGTTGCTACTCCTTCTTTCCGCTCGGCAATGCGTAGCAACTCACACTAGCATGTGATGCATTCAATGACAACTGGGATGTGCAGTCCTCTGCTTCTGATACAGAGGATGAGGACTTTGATGGATTTCTGGGTGATGATTGATCGAAAAACGTGAGAACATTGTACGATGGCTAAATAAAATACACCCGAACTCAGTTCTGCTTTCGTTGCCTTTTTAAAAACGTGTTTTTAGCTTATCTGTTTGAAAGTGCTCTATAAATACTGTTGACTTGACTTGACTTGACTTATCTGTATGTCTTGGCATGCTACCGTATGCTTCAAGCTAACGTGTTAGAGTGCGCGCATGCATGCCGTATGTTTAAGCTGGCGTATGTTTTACCACTGTAAAACTGCGGCCATTAGTACGGTGCGTCCTGTGTATGTGTAAAATACAGAAATGTCACCCATTAATGAGACTGCGGCCATTAGTACGGTGCGTCGAATAGTCGTGAAAATACGGTACATTGAAGTCGCACACTCTGCCCATAACAGTGAGGTGGTACGAGGATACGGCGACCCGATGTCCTCCCAGCTTCGCCTTTCGCAACAGCTTAATGGGAACAACACACACACACGCATGCACATGCATATATACACGCAATCCTGTCCTCACAATCCCTAACATGTGAGAATACGCCTCCTACTTGACCCCAAGCTCCCTTTGACCTGTTAAAGACCACACACGCACGCACATTTGACAGGTTCAGACTGAGCTGGCGGACAGTCCGTGTTATGGACTTTGGTTGTTTCGGGATATAATTGGAATACGATACAGTCAGATTCACAGACTGTTACTATGACAGAAATACAGAGTGGGAAAGGTTAGGATTTGCAATAACTATGGCGTGGACCAATACAGAGAATAATCTCTTTACAGGGAACGTACAAGAAACAGTTCTCACCTCAATACCACTGCAAACTATAAACAAGTGATAGATCAATTTTTATCTATTTTTATGTTCTAATTTGAATATTTTGCTCAGCTTTTTCAAGTGACATCCGCGACGCAACTCAACTCAACTTTATATATAGAGCACTTAAAAATAAACAGCTGAACTGAAAGTGCTAAACAAGTCTATGTGGAGTAAATGTCAGACATACAAAAATAAAGAAAATCAAAACAACAAACCAATAAAATAAAAACAGTAAACACCATAGAATACAAAAAAAAAAAAAATGCAGAGTCGAGGGCTGAGTGAAAAGACCGGAAGTAATTTCTTGATTGAGCAGGTCTGAAGGTAATCAGGCGTGTGGTCAATAGAAATGAGCTCAGCCTTTCAAAAAAAAAAAAAAAAGTGATGACCCACAGTTAATTCATGACTGGACAGCAGGTGGTCGACTGGTTAGCACATTGGAAGAGGTGCAGGGTTCGATTCTGGCTCCGGTCTCTGGCTGGATATGCCTGTTCTCCTCGTGCCTGTGTGGGTTTTCTCCGGGTACTCCAGTTTCCTCCCCATTCCAAAAACATGCATGGAACATTCAAAATTGTCACTTGGTGTGATTGTGAGCACGGATGTGTGTCCTGTGATTGGCTGGCAACCAGTCCAAGGTGTACCCCTCCAGCTCCCCGAAGACGGCCGGAATAGTCTCCAGCACGCTCATGACCCAAAGATATTTATGGAAATATTTTTCAATTTCATAATTTTTTTTAACACTTATGAAAGCATCACCCGCCCTTTTTTATTGACACGTCAGGCACACTGATCGCTTATGTCTGCTCTCTCAATTTTTATGTTGTAAAACAGACACTCCCTGCCTTAAAACTACAAAAAAAACCAATCAGAATAATCAATAGGTCTAAATATATAGAATCCACAAATCCACTATTCATCAAATCAAACACAATGAAATGCTACGACCTGGTTGACTTCAAAATCGTCCAATTAATGTATAAAGCACATAATCTCCTCTGCCAAAACATCCAGAAGCTTTTTGAAATTAGAGATAGTTGTTATAATCTAAGGGGTACTAATCAATACAAAAAACCCAAAACAAGAACAAACATCAAGCAAAGGTGTGTATCAGTAATAGGTGTGAATCTGTGGAATAAGTTTGAAATGGACCTGAAAATGAGTAAATCGCTGGATGAGTTCAAAAATAAATTCAAAAGATTAGTACAAAAAAACTACACAAATCAGAGTTAAGAAGATACATTTGATATACTTATAAAATATTGTAATACAACAGAATTACATTGATCAACTTATTAAATGTATTAAAGAAAGGCAATATTTATAATGAATATGAGAAAATTGAGGAGAAAGAATAATTATATACAATATATATATATATATATATATATATATATATATATACTGTATATATAAAATTTCTCATTCAGCTCGGGTCCTCTACCAGAGGCCAGAAAGCTTGAGTAATTGTATATATATATATATATATATATATATATATATATATATATATATATATATATATATATATATATACACACAAACCGAAAGGTGTATAAATAGATAAATACAGTACACATAAGGGTAAAAGTATTTATTTGATGATATGTAGGACTAGATAAGTTATTTACTTCTTCCTACTCCTTTGAACATATAACTGTGATGTCTGTTTTTATTTATTTATTTTTCCTTTTATAATTTGTATTTGCCTTCACTTTTGTCAATATATTATTGTATTGTATGTTCTACATATGTTCAATAAACAAACAAACAAACAAACAAACAAACAAACGCTGCAGTCACACTGGCAAATATTCAATTCACAGTTAAATTTAAAATTCTAATTTCTCCATCTGGAGTATGAAAAACACCCTGAGTGCAAACAATTTGTCTGCATTTGTATTGTACATTTGCTACTGAAAATAAATGTTCTTGGGATGCTTCATTGCTCAAATTGAGCCCGATTTGTTCCATTGTTAGAAACAAGTCAGGCAAGGACAAGAGCGTGGTGTCCAGGGTGCCAACGAGAACATGGCGTGGTGAGGGGTTTCATGAACGCTTTCCATCTTCCAGTTGTCAGCAACAAAAGCAGCATCGCGAGACACCGATGGTCGGATGCTCAAGTGATAAATGCCGTCTGTGCTGGATTATCGTAGACATTCTTTTTCTCCGCACGGTCATGAGATCATTCTCATACAATGCCACTACGGGAACGCGTGCGAGACTTTATCTGGACGCTGTTTCGTGTTTGCGGTCTGACAAAAGTTGACATCTTTCTGGATGACCTGGTGTTGTTTTGCACTTTGTGTTTTTGCCGTGACACAGAACCGGCCTTGTTTTCATCACATAGACAGAGATCTTGGCTTTTCTTGTGTTCTAACACTCGTGATCCATCAGGGAACTATGGAGAAGCGCATTGCTCACTTGACAATGATGGATGCGTGAGCCAGTGTGAAAACAACTGTTTCCACTGCAATCGAACGCACTTGAATAGATTTGGATCAAAAAGAAATCATGTCTAACATTCGAGACACTCACTTTGCGAACAGGACGAGTTGATCGATGTTAACACTGCTTTTTGTACAACACAAAACACATGTTGGCTGCAGGAGCTTTTTGGAATACACTATGCATGATTCCTTAATATGCTTTGACCTTAAATTTTGGGGGAAAAGAACCAATTGAAAGAGAAGCTGTAATGGTGATCATGACAGGAGCTCTCTGTGGAAATCGAACTAAGGTGGGAAACATTCTTGCACTCTTGTCTACTTAGAAAAAGAGGTGAGATAAGTTCACCGCTTGTGAATTATAGTTCACGTGTTTAAATATCATTGTTTTGGTCAATGTGAAAATTTGAACTGATAAAGTTACAGCTTTGGTTGCATTATTGCTATACAGTGAAACTCCTCTACAATGAAATCATGTTTCCAGCAAGAAATTTTTCACAACACGGGGTTTTTCACTGTGGCAAATTTGATGTCAGATGTAAACACACACACACACACACACACCCGGCATCTTCATCTTCAAATCTCATTTAGCATGTTTGGGAAATTCGCAGACTGCGCTTAGTAAGCTAATTTTATTTCCTTAAATTGCTTTCAATGGTCTTTGTTTTCTTTCTAACGGCTTTAAAATGTTGTACTTTTAATTCTGTGAAGCACATTGAGTTACCTAGTGTATGAGGTACCTCAATACCTCATACAACTGTTTCAAGTTGTTTTGCTTTGCCTTTAAAAGACTAAAAGTCAAAATGTTGACTTTTAGTTAGTTAAGTCTAATTGAAGGTGATGGATAAACTTCCTATCATATTAATTCACGGTTCATTTACAAGTACACGGGAAGAGGAAAAACATTATTGCATATTGAATCACAATGTTGATATATTGCAATATTGCCAGAAAAAAACGTAATTATATTATTATTTTTCAAAATAGTTCAGGCCTAGTTAGTATAGACTCTGAAGTCTACTTAAGTAGCCTTAAGTTTACCTGAGTAGAAAAGTGAAGAAATGATCAGTGTCTGATCATTCTGATAATTGGGCACAAAAACAAAAATGGAAAAAAAACCAATTGCCTATTGAATCACAATCTCAATACTGACAACCCCCCCCCACCCACACACAATTTGTTTGATATTTTTCACAACTGTTCGGCCTTAGTCCAGGCTATAGTCTACTTAAGTACTCTGAAGTCTACCTAAGTAGAAAAGTCTGTGTCTGATCATTCTGATAATTTGACACAACAAAAAAATGAACCGCCCCCCAAAAAAATCCCTGCACACAAAATGGCATAATTGTCATACCCAGAAGAAAAAAGTGATAATACTGATTCTGCAAGTGAAATTGCATGTCTCCACAGAGGTTCACATTTATCGTCGGACTGAGAGAACAAGTAACACAACGTAATACCCAGTTTCGCCCGTTGTTGTCACGGTAACGGTGAGCAGTGGCTCGTTCAACCATTCGACCAAACAATTTTCGAAAACTTGCACGGAGACAAGTGACAACTGTTTAAAATCATGTTTGTCTTCTTCAAGGACAGCAGAGTAGGAGTGTTTCAAAAGAGGGAGTTATTCATTCCCACTAAACTGTGACAATGTGGGAAGGCGGCAGGACCAAGTTCAGGAAGGCAGCAGTCTTGGTTTAGTCTGGGGAGCAAGCTAATATCTCATTATGGTCTGAAGTGACCACCCCACACTGATGTCTTATAAATTTGAAGTTGTATAAATAGAAGATCCTGACATCGCAGGTTGACTGATGTTGGACCTTCCTTCAGATAGAGAGTGTGAATTTAGATATGTGACCCCGACATGTGTAACGGTGATAAAATTGGAAGGTAACTCAATTGGACACTTCTTCTAAGACAATCTAACTCCCTGGGGAGGAGGATATACATATGTACTTTGCTTGGGGTTGCATTTAACCCTTTCAGGGACAGAGGTTACTACAGTGGACAGCTTATCATGTTATCAGGTTACAAGGTGCATGAAAGGGTGAAAGGTATTCATTGTATGGTCATCGAAAGCCAACAGAGGAGTGCACGTTTGACCAGAGCTTTTTGAGCAACAGCCCGCCGTCTTTGCGTTTGTGGAGTGTGACGATGCATAATGAAGCCCGCGGGATAATCTTAAATTGTTACGTTTCCCTTCTTCCCAACAGTAGATTGCATGCCAAAGGCGTGAATAGCTGGAATGTCTACAAGTGTTTTCTTCCCAAATTCCAAAGATGGCTTGAAATTGAAGCACAGATGTGGCTGATGCGGGAACACTGGAAGGTTGAAACAATCGTGTGGTTTAGCTAACATTGTGTTTAGTTTTATCTCTAAAATAAATGGCTCAACCAAACCCAAACATTCGCTCCAAGTTATCACTGGAGCTGTCTGCTGATAGATTATGTCCATTTGACAGAACCAGATAAACTGTTATTTGATATAAAATGAGGACTGTTTTTGTCGAACATTAGAAATTCATTTTTTTTTCTTTTTTATTGGCGCAGTGTGAACATGTAAAACAAGGGTGCATTTAAGGCGCAATAGTTTCTACTTTCTACAGCCAAAGACATGCATCTTAGCTTAGCATATTTTTAAAAAAATGCTTACTGTTATTCAAGTTTAATCAGAAGTGGAGACGAAATGGGCGCTAAATGAGTAGCATGTGACTGTTTATTGATGCAGTATGAACATGTTAAAAAAAAGTGCATCTCAGCGCAATAGTTTCTACTGCCAAAGACATGCATGTTAGCTTAGCATGTTAAAAAATGCTCACTGTTAAATGAGTAGCATGTGACTGTTGATTGACTCAGTATGAACATGTTAAAAAAAGTTCATCTAAGCGCAATAGTTTCTACTTTCTACTGCCAAAAACATGCATGTTAGCTTAGCATGTTAAAAAAATTCTCACTGTTATTCATGTTTAATCAGAAACGGAGACAAAGTGGGCGCTAAATGAGTAGCATGTGACTGTCAAGTGACTTGATGAGCAAGCACACGAGGGAACCGTTCTGTAAAGTTGAAACCGCACTACTGGATCAAAACCGAAGTTGCGGTTGGGGCAATGCATAGATCAAATAATAATGTGTGTACAAGGTTCACTTTGGGTTAATTCCTGTGCGTGCTTCTTTCTCCATGTTGGCTTTCTCTGCGACAACATTATCGCCCTCTCATTTGGTCTCTGATGTGCACTATAGTGTGCAAGCACTCTTCAGTTAAACATTGACCTCAAACGATGGTAAGGAGATGACTAAACCTGCTCCCGGATTATCTCGGCACATATTGAACATGTTAGTTGTATTATTCCGCATTAAAGTTTCATGCGTCGCACATACTTCCTCCAGTTCTTCATTGCTCCCATCGTACATGTTTTTTTTCCTTTCAACGGCTGTCCTTAAACATTTATTCACAGATTGGACCAGCTCATCTCTTGTAGCGATGCACGCACACAAACAAGTCCCTTTTCCCCACTCCCATGAATGATTTAACCTGTATGTGTCAGGGAGCTTATTGCTTCACATGAGGAGGCCCCAAAACAATGGCTTCCATCTAAAAAAACAAAAAACAAAAACAAACCTCAGCTGTTGCAAACATTTCAAATCCAAAGTCATCTTTGGTTGGAAAACAGCTGGGCACTTGTGCAGATACAGCAAGGAACAAGACAGTTGTTACATTTACATGCACCAAAGCGATCCAACTTTATACACCAAGTATCATCTAAAACATTTGTTATTTTTCCAAGTACCACCATCATGACCGATATTAATGCACTAGTGTAGTGGTCTAAGTGTTTGTCGAAAAGCATGACGTAGATTTTAATCATTAAAATAACATTTATTTTATATCATACTACAGCTACTGCTACTACCACGACTACTACTACTACTACTACTAATATACGATGAATACGACGACTACAACAATAATAGTAATTATTATTATTATTATTAGCGTTAGACAAAATAAACGTTTACTTTTGTCTCTGATGTAAACAAAATTGCAAAAATGTGGTGAGCAGCGTAATTGGCTTTGAATATAAGCAGACTGTAGATATATTCACCCACATATCACATATTTGAATATCTGCTTAATTGCTCATAAAATGCACGTGCACTCTTAATGTGGTTGTGAATTTGTGTGTGTGTGTGTGTATGTGTGTTTGTGTGTGTGTGTGTGTGCGTGTGTGTGTGTGTGTGTGTGTGTGTGTGTGTGGCTTTGGATCTTCTCAGAAAAAGAGAGTGGCCAGAGGGGTTGGAAGGCCAGCGTGTAATTTTCTATGTATAACTCTGGGTCCAAAGCATTATGGTCTGGAGTGCCAGTGAGGTTTCCTTATTTATTTATTTTTTAATCCAAACACACTAGCAGACAGGTCAAACGAAAGCAGCGGAAATGTCCAAATTGAAATGCATTTCATTTATTTATTATTCAATTTTTGCATGGCAAAAGAAATTCAAAGAGCCACAAAGAAATGTGGGTCATACCAATTCCATATCATTAGCCCGATGCTGTATTATAAATGTAACTATCATGTTTAACTTACGAGGACACTGTGATTGTCTGATCAGGACATCCTCCTAACAGTACAAAGGTTGAAGGTTCAAATCTGAAGCTGTGGCCTTCCTGTGTGGAGTTTGCATGTTCTCCCCATTTTTTCTCCGGGTACTCCGGTTTCTTCCCACATTGCAAAAACATGCATGGCAGACTAATGGAGCACTCAAAATTGTGAGTGTGAATCTTTGTTGGTCCATGTGTGCCCTGCGATTGGCTGGCAACCAAGTCATGGTGTCCCCCGCCTACTGCCCGAAGATAGCAGGCATAGGCTCCAACACGCCCCGTGACACTCGTGAGGATAAGTAGATCGTATAATTTATTAATGGATGTTTAACTTACTGTTATAATATCAATAAAAATGCCAAATTGTTTGTGATTTTATTATTTTATTTTTCCCCTTCTGTCTGTTTTCTCTTTATAGATGTGTAGTTTTACAGTCATTTAATTCGTTGTATTTTTTCCTGTTTACCAAGAGAGCATTCCTAAAGGACGAAGGCAATTATGCTATTCGCCCAGTCTTTCACAAATAGGTTTTCGGAGGCGCAGGGGCGGAGGGTTGACCACAGGGAGCATGCTTTTTTTTTTTTTTCCATACTCAGATAAAGTGTAATTACACATCCACTATCTATCTATCTATCTATCTATCTATCTATCTATCTATCTATCTATCTATCTATCTATCTATCTATCTATCTATCTATCTATCTATCTATCTATCTATCTATCTATCTATCTATCTATCTATCTATCTATCTATCTATCTATCTATCTATCTATCTATCTATCTATCTATCTATCCATCACTCCATCCATCCATCCATCCATCTATCTATTCATCCATCCATCTAGCTATTTAGCTATCTATCTCCGATCCATTGCACTGAAAACCCCTCAAACATAATTCATCATGCTCAAGGGGACCTCAACTGAACATGTCTGGAGTGTGTTTCCACCCTCCCCAAGGCAGACCATCATGATTAAGTCAAGGGCAGGTGGAAGGTCTCATTTGTCTGCAGCCTTTTGCATAATACCAGCCAGCACCACGCTCAGCCTCTCCTGAGTCTCATTGTCACTCAGTCATCACATTGGCCCACACCTATCTCACATTTGCAAGCCGGTCGCCATATATTTGTGTAAAGCACCCATTGTGACAAACTCTTATTTTAATTGATATTGTCTTTTTCTTACAAGTTGGAACTCCTCCTGTGTCATCATTTGGCCTTTTCACCTATCCAAAGAGGTTCTCCAAAGACTTTTTTTCGCGTGTCCCAGACGAGTAATTTGAGAGGCAGAGGATGCACCTGATTTTAAAATTAAGATTCTTATGATCAACAAATATGTTTTCTTTTCAGTCACTCTGTGTGGCCCTTTACTAAATAAACATACCGCAAGCCGTGGTTTTGGATAGCTTCCTTAAAAGCATGCATCCATCCGTTGAGAAAAAAAAGTGGTTTATGCGGCATTTCATAGAACAAGAACAAAAAGTCAGCGTTAGGAAAAATGACTTGTGTACTGAGTTAAAGTGTATAATTTCATGTTTCTTTGAGATTGAATCAAAATAAAATAAGATTCTTGAAGGAAAAAAAGGGAGGGGGGTACGGGGGGGGGAGTGTGCAATAGAAAGAATCTTAATTGATTTCTAAATTGATTTTTTTATAAACCAAAGTTGTATTATAGTGGTGGGTGTTCCTGGACTTATCCCGCCGTTGCTGCTGCCATATGAGGTTTCAGCCAGTTGCTGGAAATGTATTGTGAATAAATACAGGCAGTATAAGGATGTTATTTTCTTTGTCTTTTTTTTTAACCCTCTTTTAAGGTGGTGGAATTAGGTAGGCCTCTTGAGCATTTGCAAACACTCGCCTATTCGGTGGAAACTGCCTCTGTATAACTCGTGACAAAGCCCACTGGGGCAAAGGTCAAAAGCAACATGATGGGGACGTGTAGTGTATGTGGTGTTTGAGGGTAGTTAGCCCTCAGCGTAAACAAGCAATAAGTAGAGATAGAAAGGGAAGCCAGCCGCATTCTTACTTCTTCAGTGAGCGGCGAGGAATAAGTTGTTTCCACGTGACATTGCATGAAACATGCCGCGATGTCATCGCCGAAGTAACATCAGGAAAAGAAAACAAAAAGAAGTGGATGTTGCGCAACCGCCTAACGTTGATCGGTGGTCGGCTGAGGACACGGCACTCCGTTTTCTCTGCTTGCCTTGTCTTGCTTCCTCGTCTCAGGAGGGTGCTGTCAAAGCACCTGAATTTTATTCAGACGTTTTAAAAATTACATTTTAATTTAACCCTGACATACTGTTTAGGTCAGACTTTTTTTCTATTTTGACATTTGACAGCAATAAAAACTATTCTTAATTCTTACACTCAAAATGACCCAAATTACACTGAAATGAAACTCTTTTACAAAAACTCTTCTCCAAAATGGAATCACCCACCTCCACCACCATTTCTCGAACAACCATTTGATTACATTATATATTTTAACTGAAGAGTATGGATTTGGTAGAAATCAGACCTTACAATACTATCAACTAAAATCCGTAATGGAATCCCAAATGTATTTAGCTAACTAATTGCTACAGATATCTCGAATTGAAGAAATTATCAAATTAAAAAGTGTCACGATGCGTGGTGGTGGTGGTGGTGGACCCCAAAAAGCAGGCAGGAGGGAGGAGCAGGGTGTATTTGAAGAAGTTTATTGATACAAAGAAAACTAAATCCAAAACAAAGTCCAAAGTAACAAACAAAAACCATGACTTAAACAAAAACTATCACTAACCAAAACACTACTAGAACAAACATGACAGCAGCAAAGGAACAGCAAACAAACAAACATGACAGTAGCAAGAGCAAACAATGACCCGACACTGAGTGTTCGAGCTGGGAGTCCTTTTAAGGCCCTAATTACCTATGACCAACAGGTGTGCAGTTGCCGGGGGAGCCCTACAGTGCCACCTGTTGGTCCCTAAACTGAATCATGACAACCCCCCCCCCCCCCAAAAAAAAAAATCCCCAGCACAGATACCTCCATAACACTGCTTACAGTTAATACAATATAAAATTATTCACAGGTATCACATCACCCAGGACAAAATGTTTCAAATGAGATTAGTAGACGCAAACATCTGTTCACAATGTGCGCGAGGACATATCAACGACTCCATGCATACCACGTGGGCCTGTCGCCTAATTTATAGTTTCTGGACGGCAGTCACTGAAAATCTCGATGCATGTTTAGACCAAATCATTCCTTTCTCACCATCGCTCTCCTTGCTAGGAGACACCACACAAATACTGTAGCTCTCCCTCCTAAATACAACAACTTTGTCTCTTTGGCTATTGGAAAGAAAATCATCTTTCAAAATTGGAAAACGAAACTCTTGTACAGAATTTATTGCAAAAAAGAAACATGTCAGCTTTTAATGATGCCTGGAATGGACTAATAAGTCATCTCAGATCCAAACCTAACCCATCAATACAGTACAAAACTATTTAAAACACTTCATAACACCTTACACCACAAATCAAAATTCATATTGCCAACATCGTTACTAGAATTACTATTATTATTATTATTATTATTATTATTATTATTATTATTATTATTATTATTATTATTATTATTATTATCATCATCATCCATCCATCCATTTTCTGATCTGCTTTATCATCACAAAGGTCGCTGGCATGTTGGAGCCTATCCCAGCTGTCTTCAGTCAGTAGGCGGGGGAAACCCTGAACCGGTTGCCAGCCAATCGCAGGGCACACAGAGACAAACAACCATCCACGCTCACACTCACACGTCAGGACAATTTAGAGTGTTCAATCAGCCTGCTATGCATGTTTTTGGAATGTGGGAGGAAATGTGGGAGTACCCGGAGAAAACCAACACAGGCACGGGAAGAACATGCAAATTTCACACAGGAAGGCCAGAGCCAGGATCGAACCCACGACCTCTGCACTGTGAGGTCGACGTGTTTAACCACTGGAACACCGGGCCGTCTATTATTATTCTTAACACGTGCATATATTGTTTTCGCTTCGTTTGTTATTACAATTTCACTTTTTTTTCACATATACGTAATATGTTATAAGTTCTTTCTTCCCAAACTTGGAACAGCAAATCAGGAAAACTACTCTAGAAGAGGCTAGCACCAATTGCCAATGCACTGAAATGACCCAAACGCATGGAAATGCAGAGTTGAAAGGAATTTTGTCATCGGTGATGTGGCATGACTCCTTCTTGTGAGGGGCTCCACGTCGGCCCTCAGATTACTTCGAAGCATTGTGCATCAAACACATTGTGTGTGCTAAATTAATCTATTTGCGTATATGTTGCTAGAACTTGCAATCCCCGGGTGTGCCAAGGTTAGTAAATCAGCTTCCACATTTGTTTGTGTGAGCATCATGAATTGTACGCGGAAAACGTTTAGTGCATCAGGCCCTATATATTTAGAATAGTAATGGTTAAAATGCACTAACACGGGAACGTAACACACAGGATGTGAGACCACTTACAAATATTTGAAGACAGAGATGCCACCAATGACGTCAACATATCGGCGCTGACATTTAACGAAAGGGTAATTGCCGGAAGACAGAACTCACCAATCATTGCATTTTACCAGTGTTATGGAAGAAGTTCCATTGTGCAAATGCATAACACTGACAGCAATTTGTCTTGAGAGGCATGAAATGATAAGTGGTACGCATGCATTCTCTCATTCCTCTGCCAATTTTCCAACCTATGTTCTCTTGTGTTAAAGGAATTTTGTTTGTTTGTGTGTCTGTCTTTGTGTTTGTGTGTGTGTGTGTGTGTGTGTGTGTGTGTTTACATCTGATATCAAATTTGCCGCAGTGAAAAACCCTGTTGTGAAAAATTTCTTGCTGCAAACATGATTTCGTTGTAGAGGAGTTTCACTGTATAGCAATAATGCAACCAAAGCTGTAGCTTTGTGTCCAACAGGTGACGCCTGTGATGCAAGCTTTTTTTTTTTTTTAGCTTTAACACTTATAGTTGCTGGCTCTAAATGAGCATTTGCCTGACGGAATCGTCATCAGGCACTGTTATCATGCTCTTACTGTTGTCTCTCTTCTTCATGCTTATTATTTCTGTGTTACATTCTTTGCGCATTCACTGTCAGTGTAGATCCAACTTGAAAAAAAAAGGTCTGATATTACCAGTTCATTTTGTTATATTTGTGTTCACACGTGTAGTTTTATGCCCACACAATGAATTTGGTTTCAGGTATGCTTTGTCACGTTGAGCTCAAAGCGACAGAGTAATCGCTTCGTGCGCAACAAACTGGGGATAAGTGGATCACCGAAATAGCAGACATAGAAAGTAACTTTGTCACGAAAATGATATTTATTACAACACAACCCCCCCCCCCCCCCCCGTCTAAACGGATAACAGAAAACGCTGCTCAAAAAGAGGACCAGTAAATAATAATTATTAAAAAAACGGCAAGGAGAAAGTTTAGGCAAAATACGATAATTACACACGAGAGGATGTCTAGGAACGCGACAATTATCAATAGTCTTTAAGGCAGTGTTTAACCGAGAAGGAATAGGCAATAGCAACGGCACGGCGTGGAATACTCCGGCAGTGAGTTGACTGCCGGAGCGCCTAAATTTAGCAGGTGCAATCGCCTACAAATGGGTGGCAGGTGTGCAGGCGGCAAGCAAGAACGCCTGCCCCCTGCTGTCATATACGGAACATGACATGCTTGGTGGAATAATACAGATGAACTTTCACATTTTGAATACATTCTCACAAATTCCCTACAGGAAACAATGGAAATGGGAGTTATCTCCGATACCGAGCGCCCACCCGGCACCCCGTAAAATTTTACACCTCTAAACGAAGGTTTAAAATGTAAAAGCCCCGACACATGATGAGGAACAAAAAACATGGTGTGTGTTTTCTGACCTTGCTGTGTGTGATGACCAACAAAGTTTTTTTTTTGTGTCAAAAGCCAAAGAACAAGCAAATCGCTGGCTAATGTCTGGCTTGATGCTATCTATGACTGCAGCCAATATTTTAGAAAAAAGCAAAGCACAGCCACAGTTTTCCTCATATAATTTCCAAACTGTATGACCTCTGGACAATTTCCTTGTACTTATATTTAGGTTAATAATATTCCTACTTTGGCTACTGGTTCGAAAATAAGGAAGTGCTGTTGTGTATTGCACTATTAAATCACCCAATTATCAACATCTATCCTATTCCATTCTGCCTCATTGGACACAATCCAACAAACTTGCGGTGAATTCTGAATGGGTTTGGTATGTTGAGAGGTTTGAAGTTGTTGATGACGGCGGTGAGAAAGATGTGACACAAGCGCGGAGAATCAATGTCCAACACGACTGTGTGATCCCCGTGTGTGGCCTCAGCTCTGTTCGAACGAGCAAGGGAATGACCGCGGTGTTCCTTTTAGATGTTCTTGCAGTACTCGCGCATTTTGACTGTGGCTGGGGAAATCAGTGTGAGGGCTGCATTCATCCAAGTAATGGTCCAGTCATGTGTGAGCGCGAGTGGGCCAACGATTGGCCTGACTATTTGCTTTTCCAGCTGTTTCCAAGACTCAAGGAGAGAACGTGTTTTGTGTACGTGAGTGTTTGTAGGGTAGAGAGCAGGGGGGGGGGCATTGAAGTGGGATGGAGTGAGCCAGAATATAGTGATGAAGAGTGTTTCACAGAAGCTATTTGTGCTCACTTTAAAGCCGGGGTGTCTACTTTTCCTATTATAATGAAGTTTATTTACACTAGGGAAACCACATATACGCAGGCTCAGGAAAGGATGAGAAGCTTGTCGTCCTGTGTGTGTGTGTGTGTGTGCGCACGCGCACGGGCATGCTCTGCACATAGACCCGCCCATATGCCTGGCTGCCCCTCATATAGTCTGATCCGCCGCTCAGACACAAAGCCACAAGGGATGGCCTAGATTCCAACACATGCACACACAGGCTGCAGGCTGCAAAGACACACAGGATCACGCAATCTAAGACTTGACGGGTAAATGTATAGTGCGGATGTTGAAACCATTTGCACCTTTTAGTGTATATGGTATACTCACTGCACTGTGTACTGAGAAAAGTCTGAGACTGGGTGGCTTTGAAAAATTCAGTGATTTCAGAATTTTGCATTCGAATTGCCGGTCGATAGGGTTTGCCATTGAGTGGTATCATTTCGCTCGCAATGTATCCATTTTTTTCTTGGATTTAAATGGACACTGTTTTTTTTTCATTCTATTACTTACATTCACACTGCATGTTGGTATGATTTTCTTCTGCTGAACTATTTTTATTTTGGAAGAAATGGCTCAGGCGTGTTAAGTTGTAGCTCCACCCCACACCTTTCGGTTGGTTTCTGTCAGAGATTTTCTCGGACAAAGTTAAAGAAACGACTTGGCACACAGGAAAATTGTCTTCAATATCGGCGGGAGCGGACCTCTGAGAGCGAACGACGGTTGTTACTCCGCGATCACACTCGGCTCCCTCTCCGCCGGTTCGAACTTTTATTGCAAAATACAAGAAAGACCCTGCCCCAGAGATTAGCATACCGCGCCCCCCGGTCCGGCCCCTCGGTAGTGATCTGATCTTCCCGAATACACAAGTCACAGACTTTGCTGATGACCAATGTCCACCTGGGCGCGACAGCTGTTCCCAAATTGCCTTTTGGTATTCAACAACTCTTTGTTCCCAATTTGTTTATTCCCACTCTGTGATTGAATCTAGCCTTCGCCCCCCTTGCTTTGACGTGATTACTCAAGAAAAAGGCCCTCCACCCAAACGGCCGACACCTCTGCGCTGAGCATGTCCAGACATGCCCAAATTAACCGAAACTTTAAACGTGATACAATTTTGTTCATAGATTTCTCTATCAGCTTTTTGTACATTCTGAAATATAAAAATCAATTTCTCACTCAATCAGTCTTTTGAGCATTTTTTAAATACTGCAAATAAATGCACTCAAAATGACAATATTTCATGAGATTTGTGAATTCCATAGAGATCTAATTTGAAAATATCACACTGATTGTGAAATGAACTTGCATCCTGGATCCAGACGTTATCGCCAAGTGACGTGCGTGCGGCTTATCTACGGCAACTTTGAAGGAGTGTGAAGTGAGATGCTACTTCAAATCTATGTCACGGTTTGACTGCAAACTCTGTTTTTAAATTTTAAAACATTTACGCAGTGTCTCCCAAGTCTGGATAAAACATAAATGGATGGCATGCATCAGGAAGGGCATCCGTGGTAAAAACAAATCATGTAAATGACTTGCTGTAGCGACCGATGATGGGACAAGACCAAAGTTGTACCAACAACAACTCCATATATCCACAGACTATATCATATAAATTAAAGTGATTTAATCAAATTTGCTTGATGCTTTTTGGACACAAAAATAGTGTCCAGGAGATAATTTTATATGTATATATTGGCGTACGGGAGACGGTGGTTCGAATCCCGCTTGGGGCAAAAAAATGAGCACATAACACATCCAGTGTGGGTCCTTGGGCAACATCCTTCACACTAATGCCTACCTCATACAATGATGAGAGACAATAAAACGAATGACATGCCGGCTCAGACGTCGCCCGGCCAAACAAGGTCTGCGTCAGGTGCTGGGGAACTAGAGCACCTTGATGAAAAATGGGCTACTGGAAGAAAGCGGAGATGAGCGAGATGCGACAGCATGGCTCTGTTGGAATGCTACTACTCAAGCAATCCTAGTCAGAGGGGTTACATGCAGAGAATGTGGGCTAAATGGTTACTTCGAAACCCACAGTCGCTGTTGACCGCGAAACAACTAGTAGCTCAGTGTTCCAACATCCACAAACGGCAACTGCTGTCACAACTTGAGATTGATGAGGTACAACGTGCCATGGTGAAGGGCCCCAGGCTGCCAGATCAGAGGAGGAGGTCACACCAGAGATTGGGAGGCGAGCCCCAATGAATGCAGATGATGAGATTGGGAAGGTATGGCTTGTTTAAAACAGCCCAAAAGGCCTTCGTGTATGGCTTGTTTATAACAGCCCTCCAAAATGGCTGCCGATAGTACATTGTGGGTAATTGCTAAAAGGAAGGAGCCCTCTATAGGCTACTACACCCTACCATCACTTTCCAGCATTTGCCTGCATGGAGAGTGAATGCTGGAAATGGCATGCATTATGTATGGGTAGAATCATTAATAAATTATTTGTGCAATGTCGTTTCAAAATACGTTAAATTAACCAGAATTCAACAATGCTAATTAAAACACAAATCTCAAATGCACACTTATTTCTTTTAGACTGCAGAAAGTAATTATTTGTCTCGATGTGTCCGTTTAAAGCCTGCATGTTTGGCATTAAATAATGTGTGTTGTGATCCTTTTTGTCTCCTTTTGATTGTTTAACCTGAACAGGCAGCACGTGACGTCACGACACACCCCTATATGGCAGGGAGACAGCTGGCGACAACATCCAAGATTGAACGGGGTTTCGACCAATGGGAGAAGAGCTCATTCTCCAATGAAGAACCGTGATTGGACGCTGGGGGATGATAGATATGTATAGATATGTCGTGAGGCTCGACACAAGGGGCGGGACATTGAAGAAGTGCTTGTCCAGCTACATTGAGACGTACGAGAAGACTGGACTAATGTTCCGTTTCGTCAAGAAAAATGTAAGTTGTTTAACACGCATCAGCGTTATTTGCAATGTCCAAAGAGGGGGTTTAACACCGAATCCGCACTGGCATTTAGGTTTTTTCTCCTTTCGCTTCTCTTTTGAAGTAGCTTTCGGGGCCAGGCAAAAGTGTGCTAGCTGCTGTCAGCGCTCTCTTCATGCTATATTTTGACACGCCGCTCCGGGCATAATGCATGCTGTCAGCCAGGGTGGCCATTTCACTGCCCCGCCGCTCTCGCTCTATGGAGACGTAACATTCTAGCGGACGGCACTGTTGTGATTTGTTGTTATTGCTAGCCCCGCGCCGCGCGCGAACGTCCGTCCGTCGTCGCGCGCACGCCTGCGTAGCGCCAAATTCTCACTATTGAGAGAGCGGGGAGAAATGCTTTTTTTTGTCCTCGAAGACGTGTTTCAGGCAGAGTGAAGTCCTCTCGTGAACGCTACGAGCCTTCTTTTGAATTCGACTCTGGAGTTCGACCACTACCCCGCGTGATATTATGGCAAAGGTGAAGTGTTGCGTCATGTGCAACTACGTTCCCTTCGGCGTCTAATAACACTTGTGCGCGCGCGCGCGTGTGCGGTTATGTCACGTTTTCTATGATGTTTTTGCATGCATGTTACAATCTCGGGATCCAAGGGGCGTCATCGGGGCTAACATGACTCTACCCCGGACCCACACTCCTCTCCCGCCCCCGGTGACTGACCGTTACTCTGCCTGATTCACTCCCACTTTTCTTCTCTGTTGACAGTTTGGTTTTATACCGAGGAAAAGTTTTTCACTGGGGAGAATTCCTTAAGCCATTGCCCACAACTGGCTTGGAAAATTTGGCCACCACAACATTTTTGCCGCCACCTCTTCTTTCTCCTCCTCCTCCATCTGCTACCGCTGCACAAAGTGAAGGCTGATATGCTACATCAGGTAAGCGAAATCTCGCACGCACACAAACAATCTGAGTTTATAGTGCACGCTACTTCGGCCCACATGGTCCGAACAGCAGCATCACGCAGCCTCCCCTTTTCATTGTATCCACGCTCAAGCGAGAACCGCGCGTGGTATTTCGCATTGCAGATCCACACTCGCACAATTTCCAGCACACACTCTGCTTGCAGTGTTTTGTGTGCGCCTAGTGTTTTTATTGTGTTGCTTCCCTCTACATACCATACTTGTGTGTGTGTGTGCGTGTGTGTGTGTGTGTGTGTGTGTGCGCGCGTGCACGCACATGGTGCGTGGCCGCAATTGTGATTTGAACGTGTGAAGAAAATAAAGAGGTGCTGCTGCCGTTGGCAGAAGCTGCAATTTGACAGGCACATTGTGAGCGCAGAAGGTTGACGTTTCCCTTATTAGGTGAATTCTATTTTCAGACTTCTGATTGAATTGTTACCATGGTCAGATGCTGATGTTTACTATTAACTGGACATCAACGTTTAAAACCAGGTCCGGCAAAGTATTTCCTACCCAGCATTTACTTATTTGAAAATCCTGTAGCACTTGTTGCACGAATTCTGCTGTTTTCCCTAAAACTGATTTATTATAAAACGTATATTTTAGCATCTTCTGCGTATAGCACATTAAATAATTGACCTTTTTAAAAATAGAGCTGTGGGAAAAATTAAGAGACATCGATCCCCCCCAAATTGACTTTTTTTGACCATTTTTCATTTTCTGCAATTAATGGCTAATTTCATTAGTTCATAAAACACAACAAAATGTTTTTTTTTAATTCCCATAAATTGCAGAATCAGAGAAACAGATAATTTTGCGGTGGTCTATCAATATTTGACCGAGCTGTATATTAGGAAAATTTAACAACTTTCAAGAATCATAGTCAGCACTGGACTTCTTGAAAAGCTTTTTGTTTAATGTATTTGTCTGAGTTCATGTCTTTGTTCACCTGTCACTGGTGGGTTACGCGTTATGATTACATCTGTCATCGAGATGATCATTACATCACTAAGCACAAAAAGTCATCTGGTCTTAGCCCCTCCCCTCAGCCCCTCCCCTCAGCCCCTCCCCTCAGCCCCCCCAGACATTTTATGACATTTTCTGTTTTTTGTGAATAATGCATGAATCTCAATGACAAAATTCAGACACTGAATGGGACATTGCAGTTTGGTGGTGATCCAAAGTGGGATTAGTTGGCTTTGTTGCAAGTCTGATGTTCTCCTCGTCGTCATTGTAAGTTATAACAATGCTAAGACGTGACAAGGTGAACCAATGTTGTTTTGTAACAGGACGCACCAAAGTTGACCGCAATTGAGCACAATTTATGCCATAAGAAATCAGGAAAATTCTTCATTGCAAGGTCAAACTGTCATCATCGTTAAAAAGTGCACAGGTAATTTGAATGATACCATTACCTCTCATCCATCTGTAAAAAGAAGTTAACCACTCACAATTAATTCTTAACCGGTCTTCTGGCAGGTATGACAGAAGCTCAGCGGGATCACATGTTTGAGCCTTCTTCGCTGTCATACAAGTCAAAAAGAAGCTAGTCACGGCCTACGTTCCATCTGTCTTTTATCATTATTGGTGACTTACTTTCAGTCCTGTTGTACTGTGAGGCCAAAGATGTGTACCTCTTGTTGCTAAGCTACTTGCATGCTATGCTTGTCATCCCAGTTTTCCTCCTTGCCATCGCTATTGCCATTCTCTGGTGCCATCACAAAGGAGTCCAGAGACAACTCTTAATCACTGTGGCGGTAATCTCTTCAATGCAGTCAGATAGATATGCCAAAAATCTAGCTGGATGGTGCCTCACTTCACGATTTTTTTATAGTCAAGATTGTTCCCACGCATCTGTTAATACATGTACAGTGGATACAAGAACACCGCAGAGACAGTTTTAGTGCTGACTGTCAAAGTTTTAACAGTTCTTTGATTTCTTATGGTCACCAACAGAGCCGGAAAAGAGGAGGGGGGGGGCAGTCTTTTTTTTTTTTCTGTCGACAATTGTTCTCTTTGTCCCGGCAGTGTAATGCAATGATGCAATTCATAATCACGAGAAGGTCAAATAACTTTTGTACTTGGAGGACACTGGTCGAAGCATGACTTAGATTTGTTCTTGGTTTTACTGTTTGGTGCTTTCTACCGCGTTTATTACCGATTTGTCTTACTGTTTAATGTGCATGTTAAATTGCTCCATGTACAGCACTTTGTATGCTGTTTGAAAGTGCTCTATAAATACTGTTGACTTGACTTGACTTATTCAGTAGCGCAACCAAAGTAACTGATGCGTTCAGTCATCTCGACACAGCCAATCAAGTTTGTTCAAAAGATATTTTTGACAGTAGCAGCTGCATAATGTGTCCTTTTGTATCGTCATCTGATGTTCTGTTTTCCACCTCATTCTTCTGGGCGGAAAGTTTGGGGAGAAATGAGATGACTCGCTCGCAGTTCTCTATGATGTGAAATGTACAAAGTGGTCAGATAAAAAGTCGGGAAACTGAAACGGGAGCTGATTGACACGAGTACAGTCGTTTGCACAAGAAAGATCGTCATGCATGTCGTGCTTTAACGTGTCTAATTATAAAAAGGTGTAGCCTACTTTTTTTTTTTCTTCCCCGTAAATCACTTGATCAAACGGATTTCAAAATGCCAAACCACAGAGAGAAATTTCTTCCCTGTCGTTCTGATTCGTCGTTAGTGTGGGTGTGAACATGGACACACTTGCACATTTGGGTGCATTTGCATGATAATTAGTTCCCCCCCACTTAAACAATGACACCGCGTTGGTTTGTTGGAGCTCGACAGAGCGTGGAAAGCCAAATTGGTTCACAGTGAGTTCACTGTTGAACCAGAACTGAACACCAGCCCAACCCACGCTGAGGTTGCTTGAATGGAAAAGATTTGTGTTGCTCAGGAACTTTGGGCTTTGCGCAGCTCCAGGCAGGTTGTAAAATGATGGCAGATCGCTTTGATATTATTCCTACTTGCCAACAGTGTGTTGTGCACACATGCACAAATTCACGTCCTGGTGGGTGTGGCTATAACCAGAATTGGAAATGCAACTTCACATGGCAAAGTGTCTAGCTGCTCAGTACAATATGAGTGAAACATCTATGAATTAAACAACTTTCATATACAGTATTTTTTTCTCCCCCCCCCCCCCAAAAAAAAATCTTATACTGACATATGACAGCTGTTATACACGACACATTCCACAAGGTGGTTGACGCCCACTGTTTGTCAATCCCATATTGACGGAAGTCAAAGGTTGTTTCAAAATCTCTTGTGAGGATTGATGAATCAGATCAATCTTCAAAGTCCCGTGCCATTGGGAGAAAAAGAAATGTACTGTTAAAAATATTTAATTTGGATGCCCTTTGCAAGATGATAATGTTGGGAAATGGTAAGGATGGCCTTTTTTCAGCTATTTCCCATTGGTCACAAATGTCTGACTTTGAAAGAGCGTTTTTGTTTTGAACATTAACCCTTTCATGCACCCTATAACCTGATAACATGACAAGCTGTCCACTGTCCCTGAGAGGGTTAAAAAAACACCCATTCATTCATCTTCTGATCTGCTTATCCTCACAAGAGTTGTGGGGGCGTGCTGGAGACGAGCAGTAGGGTGGGGACACCCCAAACCGGTTGCCAGCCAATCGCAGGGCACACCTAGACAAACAACCATCCGCACTCACACTAGGGACAATTTAGAGTGTTCCATTAACCTTCCACGCATGTTTTTAGAATTTGGGAGGAATCCCGAGTACCCGGAGAAAACCCACGCAGGAATGGGGAGAACATGCAAACTCAACACAGGAAGGCCGCAGCCGGAATCGGACCCTGCACCTCTGCACAGTGAGGCAGACGCACTAACCAGTGGACCACTGAGCCGCCCTGGTTCAAAAACATTCAGGATGTAATTAAGCTTCACTGTGTTTGGGTGTTCCCCTTGATTCAATATCGAAAACGGCTTTTATCCGATTAATTCATTCCCAATGTGTGGGTGTCTTTTAGCCACCAAGTCTTAAGTTCACACTGCAGGGCAAGATGCTTATTTAGGATTTTGTTGTTGTTGAATCCAATCTTTTTTGTAATTGTTGTCATTACAAAAACTTTGATGTGACTTCTAATATGAAAAGAATGTGTCCGTGAAGTGAAAGGTATGTACACAAAACACGTCGTCACGTGGTGCAGTGTTTACGCTAAACAAGTAAATATAGGCAGCATGTTGGGGCTCATCTCGGATGGACGGAGTGGCGATGATGAGTGAGGCCGGAGTAGGTAGAATTATTGCAGAGGAGATGAGACAATGCTTCTCGAGCTCCTCATTTAATGTCGATGAAAGATGATATCACGTCCTTGCTGCGCGTAACAAGTGCACCGTCTGCGTAGATGAATTAACACCACCACCACAAATGTCCACTTTGGTCCTTTTGTTTCAAGTGGGATGAACTTGAAGTCAAATGTAAAAATGAATGCGGATACTCTTCACAACTTTGCGGATGCACACCCTATTACTACAAAAACTAAAGTTGTTTTTCGAGTACTCGCCCGTGAGGAGCAAATATTTGTTTGGCTTTTGTGTGACATTTTGATCGTATGAGTGCGCCCTAAGTATCCATACAGCAGTTGCATTGGGTCCTTATCTGATTTATATCCACGTACAAAAAAGGCCTGGGTCTGATTTAAAAGATAAATAAATGTATCTATAAATAAATCCGAATCGTATTGTTTACTATTCACTTCGCATAGGGCATGGGGTGTCGGGTAGGGGGGGGGTGTCAAATCTTAAACATGTCACAGATACGGGCCACAAAATCAGAATTGCTCTGCGGTGTCAACAAAGTCCAAATGAGTCTCTTTGTTGTATCGGCTATGTTGAACTTCAGCAGGCTGCTGGTGTAATTTTGGCTGGCTACAATCCATTCTGAGGAGCAGCGCACTGACCGGGTCTGGAGGAGAAATTTCCTCCTCCCCGTGGTGACGTCCGACTACCTCGAGGTTGTCAAGTGAGCACCCAGAATCAGACTGACGGTGTGAAGTTGCCGTCTCCTGCTGGTTCTCAGTTTTACTCAGATTTTTTTTTTCATTGTTTAATCTACCTCCATGGTGATGCTGCGCGACTTGCGGGTACTGAGCACTGTGTGTGTGTATGTGTAGCTATGTCGACTAAAACCCAGAAATGTGTCTGCAGTGAAAGCTTGCGCTAGCTTTTTCAGAGAATGTGCCCTCCGAGTATGGCAGCTGATGCAAAGTTTTAGCTTTAGACATAGATGTGTCCTCGCTATTCGAAATTTTCCTGAGTTGCGCGGGTGTGTGGCAACCGCGAAATGGGCAGGCGCTTGGATAAAGAGCCTCGAATGGACGTCGCACTGATGCTGAAGAACTTCAATTGTGCTGATTTCGCAGTCCTTTGCCTTTTCAATTGCTATAGCACGCAAAAAGCAAATCACAAAGACGTTGAAATTAATAAACCACGTTATAGATTCATTTTGACCTCTGATATGCTTAAAACTGGAGAAAAAAATGCGAATTATTAACAGGTGAGGATGTTGATTTGCTAAAATTTAGCTCTCAATAAGCCCAGTTTTGCAGGCGAGTGATGAACACGTCCTAGTTTTTGCTGTTCTGTAGTGATGGCCATCCTTCCTTGTCACAATCCATGCATGCTGAGTCATTGGCGAGGAATCTTCTTTTTTTTTTTTTAATTCGCTATTTTGCAAGTCACACAAAGTCCAAAGGCTGGCTGGCGAAATCGACGGAAAATGTGCTTATACTGCGCACCCTCCCCTACCCCTCCCGTCCCTCTACAGGCATTCATTGAGCTATTGTATGTGCAAAGGTTCACTTACACCATTCGGCCATTTCCCAGTTCTGACAGACTAGATATTCCAACAAATATGACAAAAAACATCATTTTCGATTGTCGCAAAGCGGAACTATTAACTAAAGGACATCTTTGTTTCAGTTTGTGGGTTGTGGCTTTTTCGGCAGATTAAAACGCTTCGAGCGGAAACGGGAGACCAGCGATCAAGTTTAGCGCGAAGGTAAAAGGGGAAGCGGTCAGACTTTAAATGGCAGATGATTGTAAAAGCTGTGGTTACAAATAAACCACGATCATTACGTACAGCTGTGGCTATTCCTAGTCCCTACAATACATAGAAAAAAAAAAAGAGTTGGCAAGTTTTCAGTTACTTGCAATTTATTTTATTCATGGTCCATGTGCTTCACAGCAAGGTAGACACGTTATTTTAAGTCACAAGCGTCAAAGTCAAGGCCCGGGCGCCAGATCTGGCCCGCCACATCATTTTCTGCGGCCCGCGAAAGCAAATCAAGCATGTCAAGTTCCAAGTTTCAAATTGTCATATGAAATCCACAATAACAGTCATTATTCTTGACTTCTGATTTTAAAACTAGTTCTTCATCAATTTGTTGTCCGCTGCGTATGTAATATGTGGAGGGGATGAAACATTTATGTTTTGCCAAAATTCATTACCAAGGGAAACCATAACTACAATGAGTTTGCTTTTGTGGGCCACATCAAGTGGTGTGGCGGGCCAGAACTGGCCCCCCGGCCTTGAGTTTCACACCGGAGCTATAACTCTGGATTTATTAATTTGTTTAATCATTGATGAACCTGTAATTTTAATGAATTGATTAATCTGATTAAAAAAAAAGACGTTCTTCTCCCTTCATTTTTCAAAAACAACCAGTAAAAGTGGATTTATCCCATTGGCTGCAAATATTCTTGCAAGAATGTATTTTAGTGTTGTGTTCGTTCTAACTTTTTTTTGCGGAAGCGATAACTCACTGGTCCAAGTTCTCCTCGAAAGGGATTACTGTACTTATATTACTTAAAATAGTTATACGTAACAATAGGGATGCAGTTGGGAAAATTAGACTCACCCGCTTACCAGAACAATTATGGACAAGAGGTGTTAGAAACGTCGAATGAATTCACCGACCACACACTTTTGCACAAATATCCACCAGTAATTATTGGCCAGTGATCAATTAGAGCAAGTTAAAACAAATTCTTGTGATTAATGATGTGATTTGTTTGGTGCAGTGTGTACGCTATCGTTGAAACTCGTGTGCACACCAAACAGGTGGACAAAGACTGCTTGAGTGTGACCTTCCAACCTGATTTTTTTTTTTTCTGTTGGTTTGGTCAGCTGACTGAAAAATAAATACATAAAAATTAAAAAAAATAGAGCGCTAAACATGTTGGACAAAAAAAAGTATAAAGTGTGTGTATGAAATTGTTTTAGTCTGGGCCTGACCAAACATTGGCATTCGATTAAAATCTTTCCTTAATTTTTTTTTCACACTCTTTTCCACTTAATTATTTCAACAGAATGTTGGGAAAATGCATATACGTAACCCAGGCACATGTGCTGTGAGCACATGCAGTTTTTCAAGCCTTTCAGGAACCGGCCATCTTGAGTGTAATCAATAAGGAAATAAAGAATCCAATATTATTCATTGCAGTCACATGTTCTTGCTAAATCCTCTCTGAAAAGTGTCTAATGGATTCCTTATGGGAGGCAATTGTATGGTAACATCATAAATGTAGCTGAGACTCTGGTGTTGTGGCTGGTGGGATTAGGTCTCCTTTCAAGCGCCGTAAGGGGCTTGGCCAGATAAACTAAAGTAGCGGCCCACCTAACCATTTAAGTACACGGCCTGCCATGCATGAAGGGCTTCCAGAATCTTCAGCTTTAACCTTGAACAGACTTGCGGTGGTGCACAATGCCAAAGACCATGCATACGGACGGTCCAGAGCAGCTTTAACGGAAGAGCTCCAGTTGGGGGATCAGTTCCCACGAGGCCAAGAATGCGTTCATCACAAAAACCTCTTTAGCATGCTGAACAGGATATGCAGTGCTTCCTTAAAGCACCGTTGCGGTGTTGTGCCAAGGTGTTGGATTTCATCTGCAATTTGACATTTATCACATTTGATATTGAAGCCTTTGTTGTTTTGTTTTTTCATATCCATTTATAAGCATCAAATAAGTTTCTCCACAAAATGGCCAACTGCTTTCCAAAATTTGAGAAAATAAATGTTACTTGGCTTTACAATATGGAATGCGTGACATTGTAAATCATACTTGATGTCTGACATGTTGTTGCCTGATATGTGGAATGACACTCATCTAAAAATCTTCAAATTTTTTTCTTTTCTTTTTTGCCAGGGAGGGTTGGGGTGGGGGGTCTTATTAAATTCCTTTGACCAGATGAGAATCTAGCTGGGGACTTTCTGTACTAAGGCCATCTATTCTGCCCAACATGGCAGTTGATTTTTTTTTTTTTTAATGTGCATTTGACTGCTGCACGGCTCACTTGGTTTATTTGTGCTGCTACTCATTATGCGCGCGCTTGCACTCAACTTTGCAGGTTTTTGAGTCTGAATAACAGAACTTCATGGAAAATTTCTGTCAGGGGAACTCGGTTTCTCTTGAACAATTGGGGGCATGATGATACTTGTTTGACAGACTTGACCGATAAAATGCATAGAAAAACATTGCATCTGTTGTCGTGTCTGTTGGCATGCATTTACCTGACGGGTTGCCGAGTGATTCCTACGATTCTGGCTGTGAGTGGGAGCTGTGGTCCACAGCTGTTTGTATTTTTTAATGTTCTCCTGGCATTCAGTTAATGTCTGAAAGCTGTATCTGCAACTGTCTCTCCTTACCCACAACCAAGGGCATTACGGTACGTAAATATACTAGAAAAACCTCTCAATGGTTGCTTAAAAAAATGGATATACTGTTTGTTCAAATGAAGAATGGCTAACCTGAGCTGGAGTCCTAGTTCCTGACTCACTAGGCCACAGTTTTTAAATGCGCACGCCACACGCAACTATTATTTTGGATACGCTGCCATTTTATAATGTCTGTGAAAGCTGTTCTAGATCACCCAAGCAGTTAATTCTGGTGTTAAATGGTATGTCAATATTAGGTTAGCTTAGTAAGGAGACCAGGAAACAAGTCCAAAGTTAACAGATGCACGTTGCACACGTCACGGTGATAATTTGTTTTCAGGGAATAACTGAATCTTCCTTTTCTCCGTCAAAGATACAAATATATAATCAATGTACAGTCAAACCTCGGTTTTCGAACGTCTCTGTTCTCGACCAAATTGATTTTCGACCAAAAATTTTGAGTTTTTTTATGCCTCGGATTACGACCGAAAATTGGATCTCGATCAAACTCGGTGCACTTGAATACGCCACTTGACTCCTCTCGCCTTCCTTACACGAGGAAGTGACGCTTCCTCGTGAGCAGACGTGTTCAATCAAGATGTTTTGTTTTATTATTATTACTTTTTTTTTTAAAGAGCGTGGTTTCGGTTTTCGAACAAATCGGTTTTCGAACAGCCTTCCGGAACGGATTATGGTCGAAAACCGAAGTATTTACAATTAATTATTTACTTTTTGCCTACCGACACTCATGTCTGCCTTTATATGGCACAAAATACAATCCAGAGGACCCAGGGTAGCCTTGTAAGTCCCAAGACTTGTGAAAATAATATGATTAAAAAAAAAAAATAGAAGTGGAAGAAATACTGCATTTTCAAATCAAAGAACAATCTTTTTTTAATGATTTCATTCTCAATCAAAATAATCATGATTATTTTTTTCCATAATCGTCAATCCCTGAGTTAAATTATATCCACTGCGCACGAGAACAGAGAGTAACTCGAGTAACCTCCTGATGTTTCCTAACACCTGAAAAATGTGAACACTGTGATTCCCTTTAGTGGCCCCCTGAGAATGTACTTTTCACATTTCTAGATATTGAAAGGAACTGGCAGGGAGAAAACCGCAGGCAGGACAAAAAAAACAATCAAATGACATTCAGCCGTCTCTCTTTCCTAATGCCGAGCTCAGACTACACGATTGTAGCCCGATTTGGACCTCTTAGTCTTTGTGTCAGTGTGTTGAGGCCCAGTGTAAGGGTTTTTGCTGAGCAGTAAAACCCTCCTTCCTGAACACCACCGCCCCCGCCCTCCATTCCATTCCATTCCTCTCTTCCCCCCCCCCCCCCCCCCCTGATGCTACTGTAGCATAGAGAGGGTGAGGGAGACGAGCCCACTGAGGTGATTGGTTCAAACTCAGCAGGCCTCCCGCATGAGGCTCCACCCATCGCTTCCTTGGACAATTAGACAACCACAAGGGATAGAGATGTCTGATCGCTCATCTGCGTGTGCAAACACTTAAGTATACACTGTAGGTTTATTTGGATCATAACCTTAGCCCCTCTCTGTGTTGTGGCTTCATTCATCCTGTACAAGGGCCGGCAGGGACGATCAATTATTAGATGCGTTGTGATGCAGTGGTAAATTCTGAATGCGTACATCAATAATCAAACATTGAAAGACAGAAGTGCAGCGCTCACTTTACAGTCAGTGTGGTGCCCACAGAGCTGTGGTACGATGAGCAATCATACCGTCTACAATATTCTGGTAGTCTTTAATTGTTATTATTTGTTTTCTTTTTTACATCATGAAGAAATGTAATCACACTGATTTTATGATACTCCGGTCGCTTATTTGCATTTTAGAGACTGTTGTCACAATACACAGATTTAGACTTTGATAGGTACTAATCCTAATCAAAATAATAGTCTAAGGATACTAAGAATACCTTTTGCAAAAATGAAAAATTTAAAACATGTAAACACTACATTAAGCCATTTTGGGTGGCTGATTGCCGTGTTGTGATGGTTCTGTCAGAACCAGCACTGACACTTCATAGTCATGATATATATGATAATTAGTTTCAATTATTATTTCATGTTCAGAATCTTTATGTATCCTTTAAACCTTTAAGAAAATATGACTTCTGTGTTGTCGCTTTTTGCATGTTTTTTTTCTCCTTTTTTTGTAATATATCTTTCAGACCATTCCTAATAGAAGGCCATGTCATAAGAAAAAATGACACTTATGAGACAAATGATGATTGATCATTTTACGTGAATGAAACGCAAAAGTATTGCCCAATAAATATTGAAAGAGAAAGAACAGGTTGAGTTGATCAGATTTTTGGAAGAAATGTGTACAGTACTGGCCAAGTCCAACTTCCTGTTAGGAACAAGTGAAGAAAAATTTTCATTCATTTTCAAACACTACAACAAATTTTATGGAAATATGGCTGACGGACTGTTTGACAGTCATGTAGAGCAATTGTTCCCAACATTTTTTGCTCCACGGACCGATTTAATCTCAGAAATATTTTCAGGGACCGGCCTTTTAAGGCCGGATAAATTCAACAAAAAATTATGATATGACCTGCATGAAAACTGGTATTTTCGAAACATAAATACGAATCATGACACGAGGAACGTCCTATCTGGCCGCAAGACTCTCTGGTCGCTATGGTAATGTCTGAATGTGCCTTCAAAATAGGACACATCATAAATAAAAAGTGCGTGAAAAATACGACTCACCATCGCCGCATATTATGCAGAGTAGGCTTGGTGCGTGGGAATCTCCCGTTGGAATAAATCTGTATCTTAAAAAGGACTCCTTATACCGTTTTATTGAATGTAGCCTTCTTTTTCTTGGAAGGCTCCTCTTCTGTCTCCTGGCTGGGCCTTTTCCCCTTCCTAAAGAAACTTTCCAAAGATGTTTGTTTTTCACTCATTTTGCTAGCTCTGGGGTTTCATTTTAGCGGTAACCTATCACGTGGCCGACAAACGCGTCAAGAGTGACATATTGTAGACCACATGTGTGAAACTCAAGGGCCGGGGGCCAGATCTGGCCCACAACATTATTTTATGTGGCCCGTGAAGGCAAATCATGTCCATTGTGACTTCATGTTTCCTCCCAATTGTCTTCACGACACTGACTTAAGAGATACTGGAAGGTTTTTTTTTGTTCAGAATCCCCTTTTAAAATAAACTGAAACAACGTTGAACAAACAATTCATTGGTTTCAGATTTCAAAAAGTGGAAATAAAAACTACCAACAACAAAGCAAGACATAAGTCTTCATCAACAGGCACGTTCAGTTGCTTTATCGCCTGTGTCCAAAATGTGACTTCCCTTTATGTTCAAGTTGCTTTCAAGATCATTTGCTATGCATATACACTGACACTGTGTTGGAAGTAGGACAAGTGCAGTGAGCGGACACGCGGATGCTTCAAAATGACGTATGTGGCGTGGAACAAAGTGTTCACACTGCCAACGGTCGTAAATTTATTCAAGGCTGTCAGTTAGTCGTCTGATGATTAACAATTGGAAAGTTTTTGAAATGTTTTTTTTTTTTTACTCAACCCCTCAAGCAATGTCAATGTCCTTCTTTGTTTCACACTTACTCAACTCAACTGTATTTATTGAGCACTTTCAAACAGCCATTGCTGATAAAAATGTGATTCAATTCAGCGAATGAAACTGTCGTTTTTTGAAATGGTGGAAAAAGAAACAGAACTGACACTCCTTATGTGCCTTATTGAAAAGTTGGCTAGTGTTATAAATACAGATGTGCCCATAGTTGCTTAAGAATCACAAGTTGTCCGATTTGAAACTGTCTCTGGTCACTTTTGTGCCCTTGGCTTTTGTGTGCGTGTGTGTTCGGGTTGTTGTTTTTTTAGCAACAACAGGTGGCGATGCACAATAGTTGATCCTCATTTGCACGCACATGCGAGCGTGAGAACTCCGCTTTCTTTTATGGGCTTGAACGAGAATACATTTTTTGAGAGCCTGAGTGTTTCACATTCACAATTACTGCTAAATGTTAGCCCGCCGTCTTACACCCTTCTACAGGATGTTGCTTTACAAAACGGTCCACCCTGCGGTTGGACACTGAAATATACGGCTCACCAAACTAGTGGTTCGTTGTGGTACCACGGTCGATCTCAATCTGTTTAACTCATTCACTCCCAAAGACGTTTTTAATCGTCTTTTCAGACTTAGTCTAGAATTGGCTTTTACTGTTGTGTTCATATTGTATTTAATTGAAAGATGTTTGTTGTTTTTTTTTTCTCTTTCTCCTTTCTTCTTTCTACATACATTCTTGCTGCTGGAGGCTGTAAATTTCCCCATTGTGGGACAAATAAAGGTTATCTTAACTTAACTTACTGAATGAGTTAATTCTCCCCTTTGTCTTATTCCAGTATATTTTTAGAGAATGGTCCCTCTTTTCAATTTCACGACCTATAAGGCCTTAGCCATTCCAAGTTCAAACATACAGGAAATTGTCCCTTGTGAGGTATTTGCATGCACGTTTGATTTTCATCTACGTGAGTGATGCCTTGATTCCTAGGTGCCTTTGTGCAGCATTGGTGTCAAAAGTCTGCCATCATGCGGCTGCGCTCGTTTGAACAAGCTGCCGCACCTTATCTAGCATGTGGGAAATTGGAGATTATAGTTGGTGCGTGAAAGAGCCCTGTTGGGGTGCTCTAAATCAGTGTTTTTCATACTTTTTTGAGCCAAGGCACACTTCTTTCATTGAAAAAAATCTTGCGGCACACGACTAGCTGAAAATGTGAACCCCCCCACCCCCCCACTTATTTTAACAAGTAACGTGTTGTATTGTTACTATAACCGTTTTTAACATTGAAGAATTACGTTATAACGGCTTGAATTGGAATCAAATGGAATGGAATCAGTATTTTAGCATCTTTCATTTTAGGCCAAACAAAAAAGATAACATGAAATTTCAGCATAGGGTAGGTAGGTTGGACAAAGTATTTTATTTTTATTTTTTTCCCCCCATCAAAAATGTAAACAAAATAACCATCAAACATAAAACATAGAGACATTGAACCCCCCCCCCCCCCCCCCCCCCCCCACCCCTGCTCGCCAGCCAGGACTAGAGTTGCGTAGAGTCCGTAGACTAGGCGGACGGTGCGTCGACGAGCGTGCGGACGCGCGGGTTGGCGGGGTGGGCGTTGGGGGAACGCCGATGGGCGCCTGACCGGGGGTGGGGGGGACGGGGAGCGGCCAGCCGCACGACACGCACCGACCGACCGACCCCGCGCCCGACACCGTCCCCTACTCCCCAACGCCGCCGCCGCACCACCGCCTATTTAGTTTTCTCCCTGCTCCAGACTTGGAGGGGGGGGGGGGCGCCTCCGCCGTCCTCCTCCGCCCTTGGTTTTTACTCGGCCTGTGGTGTTCATCAAATAGTTCGCAGAATTTTTTTCGATACATCAATGGATGCTATCTTCTTAACTGTAACACAGAAAACGCGGTTTAAACTGTCGTCGGAGATCGCGGCCGCCGCCATGATTCAATGTTGTTGACAGACGACGGGGCAAGCGACGCACGCGCTCAACTCGAATATCGCGAGAGTTTGCACCGATGTAAATCCTCTACACAAAAATGTAGAGGGTTGTTTAGGAAAAAAATGTCGACCGGAAACACAACTTTTTTTTTCTCCGCCTTATTGTTTCACCGTCATCCCAAATTCGCTTGTCTCTGGTTGAAACACAAGGCAATTGGCTAGCTGTTACTCCTCCCTAGCGGTATGGGAGGGTACGACATGATTACTTTCTGGGCGAAAGACCGCACAGGCATACAAATTGGATATTACTGTATACCGCGGCACACCTGACAGTAGTGCGGCGGCACAAGGGTTGAAAAACACTGCTCTAAATGACAGGATGGCAACCAGTCGAAAGTGGAAATGTTATGCAATCAAGTTTCAAGCCAACGCCCTCGCAATCTTATGAGTCAGGTTGACACTATAAGTCGGTGGTTTGCTGCACGATTTGTCCCTTTAGCCTGAGTGGCTGGATGTGTTTAAAGGCTGAGAAGTCAAACAACATGACCCCCTGCAGTGCTCCGTGCCAGTCGGTAGATAACAGCATCATCTTCGCCACGTGACGATGAGTCCTGCGGTGCTTCCTCATGTGTCCTGAGATGGCTGAGAGCTGCTCCATTAATGATGGTAATGATGATGGTGGTGAGGGCTGTCGCACAGAAATCTTTTTCCAATCGATTATCCAAGCGATTTATTCCATCGATTACTTGGGTCATCGAACATCACACACGCGCGCCACACAATTAACAATTTTATTTTATTTTTTCACATTGAAACGTATCTGCTACAAAATTAAATTTCAGACATTAAAGTTGTCACAGAACCTGAGAAGTTATTCAAACACAACCCCCCCCAAAAGTGAGGCAGAACATTCAGTCGACAGGCTGTTAAAGTATTTTGTTGTTGTGTTGTCAGAATAGCAACATTTTGCCTTCGAGACCACACCTGTATGAAATCCCTTTGATACTGGCACTAAAATGATACCACGAAAAAAAAAAAATTAAAACATCAGTAAAAAGCGGTGCTTCAAACCTCGGATTAATTCCAAAAAATGATCATAAGGCTACTAATTAGAATCATTTTGATGAAAATGAAAAAATAAATAAAATGTTAACATTTTTCACACATTGCTGATATTTTTATGTTTATATCCAATCCCGTCCAAAAGTATCACTGTCGAGTTTCTATCCACTGTAAATCCTTTGTAAATCGTTCTATTGTCCGTCTATCACCACCGTGTTGCCGTGAATACCAGTGACAGCCGGTTGACTGTGTAAAATTGCTGATGTTTGAATAAATGTGTCTGCGTTTTTGCAACTGTCTGTATTCAGAGAGGCGGCCCGGTAGTACAGTGGTTAGCACGTCGGATTCACAGTGCAGAGGTACCGGGTTCGATTCCAGCTCCGGCCTCCCTTTGTGGAGTTTGCATGTTCTCCCCGGGCCTGCGTGGGTTTTCTCCGGGTGCTCCGGTTTCCTCCCACATTCCAAAAACATGCATGGCAGGCTGATTGAACGCTCTAAATTGTCGATGCAGGCGTGCGTGGTTGTCTGTCTCTGTGTGCCCTGCGATTGGCTGGCAACCTATTCGGGGTGTCCCCTTACTACTGCCCGAAGACAGATGGGATAGGCTCCAACACCCCCCAGCGACCCTAATGTGGATGAAGCGGTTCGGAAGATGAATGAATGTATTCAGAGAAACCAGCGGGGCTGGCTGGGTGTTGTTGTCTGATCAATTTATTCGTTAACACAAGGAATTCTGTAATTCTGTGCAAACATACTGATTATGCGAAAGGCTCTAACCACCGTGGAGACTGTCTTCAATTTGGCTTCTGGGGAAACGTGTACAGAGGAAGTAGTAAATTAATTATTCATTCATTCATTCATTCATCTTCCTAACCGCTTGATCCTCACTAGGGTCGCGGTGGGTGCTGGAGCCTATCCCAGCTGTCTCCGGGCAGTAGGCGGGGGACACCCTGAATCGGTTGCCAGCCAATCGCAGGGCACACAGAGACGAACAACCATTCGCACTCACACTCACACCTAGGGACAATTTAGAGTGTTCAATCAGCCTGCCATGCATGAAACCGGAGCACCCGGAGAAAACCCACGCAGGCCCGGGGAGAACATGCAAACTCCACACAGGGAGGCCGGAGCTGGAATCGAACCCGGTACCTCTGCACTGTGAATCCCACGTGCTAACCACTGGACTACCGGGCCGCATAAATTAATTATTCTTCTTTAAAAAAAAAACTTTTTTTCTTATGTAAGAAAAAAATACCAGACCTGCTGAGACCGCTCATCTTGCACATTTGAATGAGCGTGATGATCGTATTCCTTAAACTCCTGCTTTTCTCTGTCAATACGCTTGCACAAAGTGAACGATCAGCAAGCTAAACTTTGGTTGTATCCTCGGAGTGCTGAAACATGTTTTGACAGTAGATAACTATTTGCCAACTGTCACCATGGAATGTAACGACGTTATTTGCGATATTGCAGCCCATCTAAAAAAAACATGACTTTTCACCCCCTTCAGCCAAACACGGTATTATTAACACACACACACACACACACACAGACTGCAAATTTCCCAAGTGTGGGACAAATACAGGTTATCTTATCTTATAAAGGATACTTTTTTAAATTGTGCATATAATGAACAAGCCAGTAATGGCCAAGCGGGCATTTCATAACTAATTGACACATTGAGTCGGGTGTCTTATCCTCCATGGCAGAGCGGCTCTGTCGTACCCCTGAGACTGATTCACCGAACCCATAATGGTTCGAGCGAATCCAGGTTAAGAACCACTGATATATCCACACGCCAACATAACTCGGTGTACCCAGTCCCCTGGATTCCATGTTTTTGTGGCTGCACTGGTCACTATGCATTGGAAGCTGTCGCTTGGAATCCAATTCCGTTTTCGAATGTGGTGGTGACCCAATCCACTTGTTCAAAAAGAAAAATAAACGTTTTCATGTTTACCAGATGTGGATGTGTAATGGCTTCCGCAGAGATTTACAAACCTTTTCCTGTTTGTTTTGAACATGTGTTTGTGTTGTAATGGTGAAAGTTTGGTCTGCGAAGGTTGTCGTGTGGTTCTTTGGTTACCAAGAGGTTTTGGCACTCTTCACTGGTTTTTCAAATTCTCGGCCTTCATATCTGGACCATACAATTATAAAACATGAGTATAAGCACCATTTTGTGTGATATATATAACTATTTTTTTCAAAAGACGGCCAAACCTATGGAACACATTTCATTTCTGATCAGACGAGTCTGCAGTCAATTCACCACAAATGACGAAAAATAGTTAAGGCTGTTACTTTCCGTATTATTTTCCCTTTTTGGAGAGGCCAGGGAGGTATACCACCAGTGATTTAGATTTGCATTGTATCAACATGATTAGACTGTGTGTTCTTCACAGTTCTCCCCCACATTTCAAATGTGTTAGATCAATATACTGTAATGCATTCCCTACATTTTTTTTTTTTGGTTTTGCACATCCGAACGTACAATGTTTGTGAAACGGACTAGATAAATTCCCCATAGAAAATTGGTGGATGAAGCATGAAGTGGCACAGACGAGCACAAAGCAGAGATTATCAAACCGGCAGAGGTTGGAGTCATGTGGTTAGCGGGCTTCGCTACAGGCTCGGGGGTCATTTTTTAACGCGTGTGCACACAGATGCTCAGGCACACAAACTGCAATTTGTAATCGGGCTGAATTTTGGAAAATAATCTAATTGGAATCCCCTCCCCTCCCAACTATTGCCATTAAGATTTTAAAATGATATTTTTTCTTTTCAAGGTGTTTTCTAATGTATTTTCACCAAGCCAAAGCAATGATTTAGTCGTTATTACAATAAATGGTACCTAGTCATGTAAATGGATGTTTTTAATATTTCAGCCAGTCCAGGCAAATATCTCCGAACAGAAGGCTGAGCTTGTTTGTGCATATCCTGTCGTTGGTCAGGTTGGCTGTTGTTGTTTTCAGGATGTTCTGTATCTGGTAACTCGACTGGCGCGAGAGAGGCTGAATGATGGAGATTCAGAGCAAGATGAGTCATTTTTTCTGGTAGACACTGTTGTTTTCCACTAAGCCTGTTATTTTCTCTCATACAAGGATGCCAGGTAGTGGGTAGTGGTTTTTTTTTTTTCAACATACAGTCTAATTTTATAATTCAGGAAACTGTGGTGAAAGTTGAGTAAAGACTCCTGATGAAGCCGTTCAAGTAGTCCTCTGGATAAGACGACTTTTAAATGCATGTGTGGATTAATCTGGAGAATGAATCTGTTTTACCTGCTCAATAAAAGTGTTTCAGATTTTAAATGGGTAAAGAACCAAAAAAAAAAAAAAACAAGAATCTCTAGTGGAAAATTATATAGTCTTGTTAAACGTAAATGTCTTTATTCATGTGGTGGCTTTTCAACTTACCGGTAATTGGGCAATGCTATTTGGGTAGTTCCAACTATTGCTGTGAATCATTTTTTGATTTTATTTTTTAGCATGTTTGCAATTGGGCGGACCCGGTGGTCCAGTGGTTAGCGCGTCTACCTCACAGTGCTGAGGTACTGGGTTCAATTCCAGCTCCAGCCTCCTTGTGTGGAGTTCTCCCCAGGGCTACGTGGGTTTTCTGTGGGTACTCCAGTTTCCTCCCACATTCCAAAAACATGCATGGCATGGCAGGCTTATTGAACACTCTAAATTGTCCATTGATGTGAGTGTGAGTGCAGATGGTTGTTCGTCTGTGCGTGCCCTGCGATTGGCTGGCAACCGGTTCAGGGTGTCCCCCGCCTACTGCCCGAAGACAGCTGGGATAGGCTCCAGCCCCGCCTGTGAGGATAAGCGGATCGGAAGATGGATGTTTGCAATTGATTATTTTGTCTTTGTCAACCACTAAAGCGCTCACACGGACATGTGGAAAAGATACTCAAAGGAATTAATGTCTGCCTTTTAAAAGACATTCTTAAGGCAGAGTTGCATGCCGGGTGCGTTTTATCCTCATATTAGACGTGTCTTTGAATACACGCACGCCCCCTCAATGCTCTGCGTTTGAACATACATATTTTCCTTCACATGCAAATCTTGGGCAAGGCTAAGAAATGACTCGCATGAACGTAAGTCACACAAATACGACACCCATTAGATGCATCCAGACCATTAGATGAATAACATGATTTAAGAAAACCGATTCCTTGCAGAATGAAAATTTGTAGCATTGTGCTGCAGTTTTAGGTTGGGGTAAAACAAGGCTGAACGATATAGACAATTTGAATTCATGCTTGTGGAGCACGTGTTTTGATAAATGGCCACATCATTCTTCAAGCTTTTATGGCTCGAGTGGGAAGTGTTGTTTTCTTGTTGGGCTGAGTGGAGCCTTTTACTTCCTCAGGTTCCGCTGACACTGCATCCTTTTGTTGGCTTAGCGCTAGTAGAGGGTTTTGTGGATCATCCAGAGTTCCACACCCTCAGTGAAAATTCACCAAAAACATGTCACTTGTTTTTTTTCTTGTTATTTCTGCTTTGGTGCTGTGACACCTGATCATCCAACCTGGAGGGTCAATATTTTTATTTCTTCTTTAATTATTTATCGACACCATTTGGATCAGACTCTCAAAAAAGGCTAGTTTTCTTATTAAGAGCCTCAAAGGGCTTCAAATGCCCATATTTTTCACCAAAACCCATGATCTAGGCTTCCATTAGGGCAAGAAAATTCAAAAAAATAAATTTTAGGCAACCCCACCCAAATAAAACACCCCCCCCCCAAAAAAAATGCTGTACAATGCTATTATTATTATTATTTTTTTTTAACGACGGGATTGTCCTTTTCTTGAGACAAACTCCAGGGAAGCTGTTGTCCTTAAGTCCTAATAGGAATCCTCCATGCTGATGCCTCTGGAGAAGCGGTCCGCCTCAGGTGTTGTCCCTCTTGGTTGATGTTAAATCAACACAGCAAAGCCCCCAGAAAAGGGGAGAAGTGGCAATAAAACAGGCCAAAATCCATATCAGTAGTTGAGGCAGGACGAGAAATGAGTTGTCTATGAGGTGTGGTTTAACCCAGTGCGAGAGCGTAGAAATAAGTCCAAATTAAGATTTGAAACATTTCTGCAAGCATGAGATGCTCTAATTTCCACTGGCAGGACATTCCCCAGTGCTTGAGTTTGAATAGAGAATGCTCTTGAACTGCCTGACTTCGTTTTAGCTCTTGGAGTCACCAGAAGACCAGCAACATGTTTGGCTCAGAATGAAACATAAGGCTCCACGATGTCAGCAAAATAGGAAGGTGCTAATCATCCCTAGCTGGTCATTGTGACACTTCTAAAAATGTTAATTCAATAAGAAGAGCAATTTGTAGAGACAAGACCAAGTTTGCTTGCAAACATCTGAATAACTACATTGGCTGATGTCAAGCCAGTAAGTGTTGTACAAGTCACACCTGAAGGTGATGTCACCATGCATCGGGTTCTCTGCACGCGGTCTGCCATGACACTGTGGGAATGTGGTCACACTTGCAGCAATAGGCCAAGGTTTGGTGAGTTCTGTGTAAAAAGCAAGGGTAGCTAAATGCATTTTCTGAAGCGCCAATTTTGTGGGATTGCTGTGTAAACTGACTTGTAATTGAATTTTATTGTTTTTTTTTTTTTTTAACAACCACAATCCTTCCCTAAGTCCTCCCAGGCCATTAAACTCCTCTCTTATCAGTTGTGGCTTTGTGCTGGATGTGTGCCGTTTGTTATTTGCCTGCTACCCTGTTTATCAGGTTAATAATTCACCCACATGCTTCACCTTGTTTGCCCTTTGGCCCGATTCCATGTAAACAACAAATATCGCGACAGTGCTTTTTTTTGGTTTGTTTTTTTTGTGATAACGTATGTTACCAGCTTTAGATTTATTTTATAAAAAAAAAAGAGAGAGATGGACATTTTTGGTGTGGGATTAGTAGGTTGGCTGTTCCCTTTATATGGAAAAGTATAATATAGAGCAGTGGTCCTCAACTAGAAATGCTGTCGGTCCACTTTTTTTTTAAATTAATTTTTTTATAAGACCTTGGTCCGGTCCCATGCACGGCGGTCATGGGGAGCACGGCTATATGGCCATTTAGTATGGTCAAGCCAAGCTTATACAAATCAACACTCCTCACAACCAACCAAGAATGGGGTGCATGAAAATAACAATTATTCACTTTATCAGTACACAGCAAATAATGAGAAGTATTGTGTTGAGGCAGAGGAACTCTTTTATTTTGTTAAGTTGTGTCTGCTAAATAATAGAAATAGCCCTTTTAGGGAAATAAGACATTTTTACTTTAACTGTTAAACAGTAGTTGTCTTTTTTCCCTTACTTTAACAAAAGCAAAACAAAATACTCATTTTACCAAATATAATACTAAACATGAAAACAAAAATATTATTTTCATTTGTACAATTCCCCTTTTCACATCCCCTCTGAAATCACTGAAAAATATATCAGAAGAGGAGTTAAGAACCATTTTAAATACTGACACAAGGGAGCACAGGAATGTGCAGTGCTGTTCTTCCACTAAAGGTGAATGCAATGTCTGAGGCATGCAAATATTATTTGAGGACGTCATCGGGATGTTCATTTACCATGTTGCGGTGTTCTGCTGTTAAACAGCTGCAGAGATCCCCGGGTAGACGGGAGCAAAACTGCACACAATCGAAACCTCCCGTGATTCGTCTTTTCTAATTGTCTGTGTGTGGCTCTCCTGTGCTGAAGCTGTGAACACATTGTGGCGTCGCGCATGCGTCTGTTTCCTGACACAATCATCCATTTTGAATGCGTGACGGTGATGTAATGGCACACCTTAAGTTCAGAGGAGCCAATCAGCGCATCGTTATCGATGCCCTGCTCAGCCTGCTCATCTCCAGTTCGTCAAACATTATACACACACAGTCGCGCTGCTGCGTCTTCTGCAATACATCTGTTCGTGCCCGCAAATAATACAACGGATAATTTTAACAAGCGATCATGGTAATGCGCAGATTATAGCCCAAAAATAGAAAATGTATAACGTAAAAATCACTTTATAATTTATTATTTTATACAATTTGCCGAGGGTCCGGACAGAGGAGGCCGGCGACCCGGACAGAGGATTTGGCAGTCCGGTCGTGGATCGCGGTCCGCCAGTTGAGGAAGAGGGATATAGAGGCTATCATGGATTCGGTCTTTCTTTTTAAAAAACATTTATGCATGTGTATAATTATAAATTCATTACACATACTTAATGCAGCTATCTATTAGTTCCATTAGGTGAGCGCACAAAGAAAAATCAAGGTGTCCAATTTATCGAGGCATTTGAATCACTCTTTAATTTGGTGATACTTGATTCTGAGCCTAGACAGCCTGCATAGAGTGCTGAATTTTTTTTTTCTCATCCAGAATGTAGCGAATCATTCTCATATTCCATAAGAAAAAGTTACGAGATGTATATTTTAAGAATAGTGGAGCAGCCAGCTAAAATTTTAAATCAAGCGCGCCTCAGCATCAAGAGAAGGATACCACTTGTCGTGTTGCTGTTCATACCCAGTCATAGTTTAGAAGGTCAGAGTTGAGTCTATGTACAGGGGACGGAGGCATCCTTATGCAGAATGATAAATCTTGATTAACCTGGTTTTGTGATGTTCCCATTTCAGTTTTGATTTGATTCACTGACTATGTTATAAATGCAATCAAAATCGTTATTTTTTTCTTTCTAGATGAGCTACAAGTTATGATTGTTGATATGGCGAAAGGAAATGCTGAATGGCACACCTCACACTCACTTACACACTCGCTCACGCTTCCTCTTCATTTCCATCCCCTACTTAAAAAACTGTTGTTTAAAAACTGGATTGCCAGGATAAGGCGAACACGGGAGGCCCGGCAGGCCATGCAAAGTAAACTGACACAGTCAAACCAAACCGTTGAAACTTTTTTTTAAAAGCAGTTGAGAGGTTTGTATGTGTGTGAGTGCCAACTCTCCCTGCGGCAAGCAAAGTGACTGACAAGAGTTGGAACAAAGCAGCATGACTGACTGCTGGTGACATGAAAATGAGAAGTTCGGGGGTAGATATATCTGATATGTCTGTTTTATTAATTGAGCGATAAATTGACATAGTAAGTATCGTCAGAGGTGTAATTACGATCATCTGTAGCAAAGAACAGGTGCTGACAATCGAGTAACCACACTTGCAGATTGTTAAAATAGGGAAAAGGCGACTCAGGCTTTTGTATTGCGTGTCGGTGTGCACCACACTGAGCACAGAGAAAAGAGCAAAGAATTGTCCGAGGATTTGAGAAACAAAAGGACGACGATTGTTGCGTCTTCAAAGCGTACTAATTATGCCTACCAAGAAAACTGCAAAGTCTGTCCATCCAAAACAATGCACGTTATACAATCGTGTATTTTCTCTCCTGCTTGGAATTGTGTATTTGCATATTTTACGATCTGTTGAATTCTGAAGCCCGCACACTGTGGAATCCCTAAAAATAGCAGCCAATATTGCGCTGAGGCATTCCTGGTCGCTGACACATATGAAATATCTGTTTGTCTACCTACGATCTATCTTTGTCATATGGCTTGGCAACTTCCACTGCGTACAATTCAATAGACTTTTAAACAACCAATGTTCTGCACTTGAACTTGAACGTGCTGTGAAGTGAGTTCAAAAACATCTTGTTAATTTAACTAACTCGGTCAGGGATGGTGAACGTAATTTTTCAACAGTGCTACTGGGGGGCCCATATAGGACCATGCAAACACTTACTAATCAGATGTATAACAAAAATTCTGTTCAAAATATGGACAGAAAACAAAAAACAACCCTCCCCCCCTTTTTGGACCATCTCTCTTACCAGCAGAAATCACGACTGTCATGTTGAAACCAACTCAATAAATTGTGGTGACTGTAAATGTGTGACGTGGAGGTGGAAAGAACAGTTACGATGACACAAAATACCCTCAGTTCCACTTGCGGTTTTCTACTTTGATTGAAACAGATTTGACTTGCTGGGTGAGAGACTACTTTTACCAGACGCTCGTTTTTAAGCAAAGTAAAATTTTAAATCAAAGGTGAAAAACTACAACAGAAATATAGAGCACCCTCCAGTTGTACGATTAGGAATCCCCCCATTTTTTTAATCCCTAAAGAGCTAAAACTGGAAGCTTGAGCGGCCATTGTGTCTGATTCCAGATGAGACTTCCGCAAATCTCGTGAATATCTCCAGGATTCTAGTTTTTTCTTTGACTTTTTGGATGAACATGCCCCCAACACTTCCTGTAGCCATACCCAACCCCACCCTCTGGAACTCTACTTCAACACATCCGCAACTGTACTGACCTCCAATCCTTCAAATCATTTCTTAAAATTCATCTGTTCCACAATGCTTTTAACACCTTTTAATCGCTTTGACCCGGTTTTGCTTTGTATTTCTTCTTTGAAATCTGTTTGTTTTTGAAGTGTGTAAATTTTGCTTTAAGAGGTCCGTTTTTAATCATGTGTTGCTCAGTTTTTTTTGCAAAGTGTCTATGAGTATGATGAGAAGTGCTTTCAAATAAAATGCATTATTATTATTGTTATATAAAATGCTACACGGTCACATACAAGCACCTTGTTCCCTCTTCCATGTCCCTCAGGTTACTTCAAAGTATGAATCATTGCAGGCTAGTTTTATTATATAGAGTTGACCATTATTTAACAGAGATAACACACACTCGTAAAATTCTGCGCACCCCAAAGATCACCTTTCAGAAGCTGATTGTTCTTTTTACTTACCGTATTTTTCGACTTATACGTCGCTCCGGATTATAAATCGCACCAGCCAAAAAATGCATTATTAGAAGGAAAAAAAACATAAATCGCACTGGGGAAATTTATTTGATAAAATCTAACACCAAAAACATAAATGTCATCTTGAAAGGCAATTTAAAATAAAAATAAAATTGGAGAACAACAGGCTGAATAAGTGTACGATATGCTAATGTTACATGATGCTTAAACAATGAACTTTGAATGTGCCTGGGATGTTCACGTAATATATCAAGAGTTAGCGGCTATAGCACAAAGAACATGCTAACAAATTTACCAAACCATCAGCGTCACTCCAAATCACGAAATCCATTGAAATCTTCATGCTCGGTGTCACTTTTAAACAATTCCGCCAACTCCGGAGGGAGAAGTTGCAGCGCTTTGTCTTCTACGTCGCTTACGTCAGAGTCATTGTCAGTTGTTTTTCTCAGTTACCACCAATGTGGAAAGTATCAACACAGGCCGAGAGCACCCTCTTGCGGTTTAATGTGAAAATAACATGTGATGTGTACAATGTGTTAATTATTTCACACATAAGTCGCTCCAGAGTATAAGTTGCACCCCGGCCAAACTATGAAAAAAACTGACTTGCAATCCGGAAAATACGGTAATGTATAACACGTTATTTGCTGTTATCCATGCTGAAAAGTTGAAGTATTATCTCCATAGTAATTTGAGAGGTTGGGATTTCATTTGTTTATTATTTTTATTATTTTTGGTGTGTAAAAAGAAGTTGTCTAACCTTGCTAACAGTTTCGATCATCCTTACACAAGCCTCTGCCGGAGTTTGTCCAAACAGAGAAAAGAAGGTACTTCAAAGTCGGCTCATGGATGTTGTATTTTTACAAAACGGAACATCAGATTTATGATAGCTGCAGCACAAAATACAAGACGGTAACCTCGAGGGGGCACAGGTAAGGTTGGAACAGAAAAGCAGATGTGTGCTATTTGCGCCAAAATTAGCTCTCCCGCGCCTCATGTACTCCCAACTAATGAAAGGTAATGCAGGTTAATTGTTTATCCACAAGTTCACTTCTCCCACCTCCTCACCATTTGCTCCTCTGTCTTTGTCCTCGTTTGACATGCATCAGTGGAGGCTCTGATGCATTTCAGCTGCATCCTGCAGCCACGTGAATGTTGGGCACGCACGTTCATCGCATGAATCCCCCTCCTCTCTTCGCCCTCATTTGCTTGTCCTCTCCTCACATGACTCCTCTCTCTCGCTCTCTCTCTCTCTCACAAATTTTTTATGATGTTGTCAACGGTGCGCCAAGATCGTTTTCTGTGACCACGACTGTACCGATGTTTTGACTCACGTTTTGACTCAACGATGTCTTTTTATGTCAATTCAAGGAACGTTCTGAATTCAAACTCGGAAAAACAAAGGTTGTGGCGAATTTGGTCAGTCGCTTTTTGCCCTTGGTTGAAGGCCCAACTTGGTGAATAAGCTGAATTACCCAATATTCATGTTAATTTCCTTACATCCTACTTTTAATTTCTTCCAAATGCTGTCCTCATTTGGTAAATTCAGATGAATAAAATTGACTGTCTTTCACGGCTGTGCAGTGAATCAAAGTGTAATTGTGATTTGGATTGTGGCTTTTTTCGGATCTGGAAAAAAAATTATAATCACAGAAAAACAAATTGCAAAAGTGTGTGTTCCCCACATTTTGAAAGTACCCTGACAGCACCATGTCACTTGAGCAGCAAGCGCGCGACTTCGTTTTGTTTTATTTTGCTGTCCTTGAGTGTTTTAAACAGTTTGACATCCCAGTTGGAGTTTCCTGTGTGACTAAGCACACAGTAAAAAGAATTACAGACATTTTATATTTAAAGACAAGACTCTCTCCATTTTAAAAACATCGCCAATGTCAGTCAATAGGGGTGTTCACACGGCACACATTTGCTCCGGTGCTGCACCGATGTATTTTGTCACGATATATCTTACACCGGAGCATATTTTGTGGAGTGTTCACATGTATAAAGCCGCTGAGCGTGTTGGCACCGGTGCAGCGCCGCTACAGCCCCACTTGGGTTCACACGGCAGTTTCTGCAGCGGAATAAAACAATAGGAAACAAAGAGCTGTCGTGTTGGTTCTTTTTTAAAACATATACAACTCAAGCAACTACTGTACAGGCACGTTCTTCTCCTTCTCGGTCTCCGTGCCTTCTGCTCGAGAGGCATTCAATGACCGCCTGGAAAACGTAAATCAACGATGATTTCAATGACACTCAGAAAAGCAAACATATAATGCGCCAAACAGAAAATCAAGAGAGTAAATCACAAAATAAATTCAATGCGGGGGGGGGGGGGGGGTGAACACACAACAGAGGAACAAACTACTCTAACAACTCCGAGACAGTCCAGTCTCCTACAAAAGGAAAGATGATGTTTGGGGACTGGGGACTACCCCCCCCCCCTCCCCCGTTCTAGTTGACATGGTATAACCCAAGAGAGGCAAGATGCCGCTTGCTACTGTCATTGCCAGTTGCCATTCTACTATTATTGCCAGCCATCATGTCTTGTGTCGTTATTAAACAAACAGATGACGGAAGTACAAAGAGCATGAAAGCAACACATTCTAGCCGTACGTAATCAACTCTTCTCATGCGTCGCGAAGGCTACTCCCCCCGCCGCAAATGACCATTTTCTCCGGAGCAAATTTGACCCACCTCAGTGAGGTGGTTTAAAAATTTGTAAGCTGTTTTCAGGGGCTACACTGGTGTAACTTTGCACGTGTGAACGTTCTACTGGGGTAGCACCGTTGTAGCACCGGAGCAAATGTTGCCGTGTGAACACCCCTAATGTAAAATCCCATTGACATGCTAACGGGAAATAACCTTTGATTTCCGGGCATTATATACCTGAAAATAAAATTCACGCACGAACACTGTAGTAGTAATGCATGCATACAGGTCATTAAACAAGAGTCGGAGGCAAATATTCTTTCCAATCTGTAAAAAAAAATATATATATATATATATATATATTATATATTAATAGAATTCAAGCACAAGTTTCTTACTTTTCTTATGTTATTTGTGTGTACTCCACGTATGTGCGCCACCACACTTTGCCAAAGAGGCCAACTTGTCGGCATTTATTTTTATTCTTAGTTTTTTTTTAAATTGATGTAATTATTTTATTCTTAATTCACTTTGTCACAAATTTATTTTCTGGTTGTTCGTTAAAGTTGTATTCAAAGTTGAGTTTGCAAGGCGTTTTTATTGCCCTACCAACACACATTTCCGCGTGGTATGGCACGAAATACGATACCAGAGATTCCAGGTTAGTCCATTAAGTCCCAAGCCATGTGAAAATAAAAATAGAACCACAGAATAAGATAAAATACATATTTTAGAGATGAGGAAAATCCCTATTCACATGGTGAAAATGTGTAATTATTCAATACAGCAAAGTTGTGGCGGCAGCAGAATGAAAATGCCAGAGGCGTGACTTCCACATGACATTTTAACATCATTTTGTACTTATCAAAGAGAATAGGGTGTTCAAAATGCACCGATGAACAACAACATGTACAATGGTAGTTTTGATTAGTTGAGTTGTGGTCGCTGAATAAATACTGAATTAACTTATTCAATCCCAGCCACTTTTACTGGAGCAACCCCCTCAATCCCAGTATTTTACTGGATTTTGACTGATCTTGCAAGGCCCACAGAATATTTGGTTCTAATACTATTTAAACATGGAGCCTACCAATATAAAGTTTGGACTCTCTTCTTTCAGCAGAAAAAAATGTTCTCTCTTTTTCCATTCTTCAGCAATCGGCATTACAAAATGGCCAAGTTTCATGAAAATGTCGATTCCTGGGCAAAAATCGGAGAAAAAGAGCTTTTTGTAAAAGCATGCATATCAAGCACGTGAGGCACCACTGCCACCTACTGGTTGCTTTTTTACATGATTTACAATGCAAACAGGCTTATTCTCATTCACGGTTTGCATCAGATCCTCCTCCTCTCTATGATGCAAAAAAAAAAAAGGGACTCAGACGTACAAGTACGACTCAGACGTACAAGTACGTCCTTGGTAGGCGGGGCCTAATTTTAAAAATACGTACAAGTACTATTTGTGGAATGAAAGCGTTAATTCATTTTGAAAGGAATGAATAATTGTTTTTCGGGCTGTCAGAAATGACTCTTTTTAGATCGTCTGTACCGTATGTCCGTGTGGTAAACATAGAACAGGCTAAATGATTCTGGCCATTGCCAATATGGTTTTGAGGCAGAATTGTTTTTTTTAATTGTGTGTGTTGGCCAATTTTTGTGAATGATTTAACCAAGTTAGCAGACTCCCACCCAGCACTAGATTTTGTTAATGATGATATCCATATCAACGAAAATAATCGTGATTATTTTTCCCATAATCACCCTGCCTTGTCTTTATATTTCAAAAAGGTGAAACATTATTCGACATAATATAATCCGATATTTAGTACTTTTCTGAGAGTTTTGTCATGAAATCATTCATTGAATATCCAGTTTTTGTAACAGCATCATTTACTTGTTTACACGTGTCTCCGCTGACTCATTCAGGCAGTAGCAGGTTGCGTATCGTGAGACTCATTGCCTCATACTAAATATGCTAATACCCCCAACACCTGTCTTTTTATAAGGGGGGGACAACGTTGGAGCATCTGACCAGGCACATCCTTACAACACACTGCTAACAGGAAACCAACTGATTTGTTATCTAACTTCGGTTGGTGATGTTCATAGTTCACAGGAACATAAAAGCTTTTACGCGTTCTTTTTCTTTTGACTACTCAGTAGTCAGTAGGATAAACAATACCTCTGAAATCTTCTCTTTTGTCTTACACAGTGATGGAGCCCATGACGGTTACTACGTCGGTGGCGGGATCAGATGATTTCGATCGCAACGCCCCGCGGATCTGCGGGGTTTGCGGTGACAAAGCCACCGGCTTCCACTTCAACGCCATGACCTGTGAGGGTTGCAAGGGCTTCTTCAGGTCAGTCATCATGTTGGACCAGCCCATGTTCTAACGTTCACTTTGAATGTATGAGTAAGGAGTGGGTTAGTTGATTGTGTAGTCTAACTGTATGTTGATTGTGCGGAGGCGAGCGTCGATTAAGCATGTCTTCAAGCGATTGAGGACAAAGGGAGTGAAGTACTTGGCTGGAACCCCGCCAACTTGATCACTCTTGATTCACTCTTGACCAATTTGCGTTTGAATAAAACTGCGTAATTGTCATAGGATCTCATTAATTCATTGAAATAGTTACTTAACAATTCATCGATCCTTGGTTTTCTTCATCGTTTCATCAAACACCTGTTCCTGATAAATGCCAGTTAAAAAAAATTGTTTTGGCTGTGTTCACACTTGATGAGTATCCAAAATGATCCTTAGTGTACAAATTTGGTTTAGTTCGATTTGGCATTCACAGACATTTTTGGACCAAAGATGCCAGTAAAAAAAACAAAAACAAGTATGTGAAGACCAAGGCTGCAACAACAAATTGATAAAATCGAAAAAAACACTCCAATTGTGTTTGTAACAAATAAAAGTAGCGAATTTTTTTTTTTTGGGGGGGGGGACGCTTCGCGCTTTGATCATGTCAGTTGAGCTTTATTTCCCATGGCGGCGCACACAAGTTTAGGCGGTCACAGTCAATGCGGATTCGTGTATACACAGAAGCCCCCCCCCCCCAAAAAAAACGACACACATGGAGCGTTTCAGGGTGTTGTATATTTCTTTTTGTGTCGGGTAATTATTAATAAGGACACCGTAAACAATTGCATGTCAGCATTTAATATAAAACTCTGATAACCAATGTGCGTTCCTTGCAACCACAGCGACCAGTTTGGGGTGGAAGTACAAGAAGCCCCGGTGACTTTTAAGGACAAACTTTGATGTGTGTTGCGTCGATGAATGACCTCAAAAATATATGAATACGGAGTGTTAAAACGTGTGTAAGAAATTGACTTCAAAAACAAGAATAATGTTCGGCATGTGCTCATGGCTGTATTTGGTACAGTATGTACTACTGTGTAAGTCGTCATGTTACGTCATGCGTTGAAATAGACTCCATGCAAAATTCAGTTTTTGCAGTCTGACAGACGGGACATGGCGCCTTCTCGATATGTTCCGATAGGAGAGAAACACACTCTCGTTGAGGATTTTTCCTGGCTCAAATTGAGTCCGAGGTCACCACTCGCCATGACGTACACATATTCTATCAATTTAACGGACTCCCTTTCCTTTGCAGGAAACATACTTAAAGTTAAGAGTTAAGAATATGACTATAATTTTCTTACAGGGCTCATTTATTAAAACTTGAGTAGAAGAACGATGGGCTCATAGCTTGTGTGGTGGGGCCGCTTTTGTTTGAGACAGTCATAGATTATTTTGAAGCAGCCTTCAAGCGCAATGTGGTCCGTGTCCACCTGTGCTGCAATAAATAACATGCTGCAGTTTCCCCTATTCCAAAAAATGAAAAAAAAATCTTAAACCATATTATTTTAGTGATTGTAACCTTATTGGTGGGCAGTCCGGTGGTCTAGTGGTTAGCGCGTTCGCCTCACTGTGCAGAGGTGCAGGGTTCGATTCCGCTCTGGCCTTCCTGTGTGGAGTTTAAATGTTCTCCTCATACCTGTATGGGTTTTCTCTGGGTACTCCAGAGTTACCACCTTAGACTGCCTTTATTGCACACTGGGTTCCAGATGATACCCAGTGGCACACACCCAAAAAAAAAAAGCCACATTTTCACCACACCCAATCCAGCACAGTTCGTTTTCAGTGTGAACACAGCCCGAGCATCAGAGTAACTTCTAACCAATGCATGTTTGCCACTATCCATAATTACCACCGTAAAATTATTGGTATGTTGGAAAAACTACACTGTAACATAATAATCAGCGACTCTTATCTGCATTTAATGTAATCGAGGGGTTTTCCACCCGTTTCTCTAACATGTAAGCCTGTATGAGCTACATTATTCATTAGTGTAGTGAATAGATTCTTTTTATTTTTCTATACTCGTTCAGACGCCGCATCTTTTTCACTGAGGTATCTTATGTCCTTCCATTATCATGGATACGAAATGTGTTTTACTAATTAACCGTGTGACATTCATTGAAATTTTACCTAATGTTATTTCATATGTTGTTCACCCCCCAAACGGTAATGAATGACTATTCATGAGTGTAACCAATCTCGTGTTTCACCCGGCTAGGCGCAGTATGAAGCGTAAAGCCGCCTTCACCTGCCCATTCAACGGCAGCTGCACCATCACCAAAGACAACCGACGTCACTGCCAGGCCTGTCGTCTCAAGCGCTGCATTGACATTGGCATGATGAAAGAGTGTGAGCACGTCTCTTTTGACTTGGTGAAACCGTATTCGTGCGGACAGAACACGTCCTTTCCTTTAAGCACCTGAAAGAAACAAGTATATGTTAAATACTTGAAGTCTCATTGCGTTGATGTTGTGGTTATTCTGGCTTGAAAGACTTAAAGTTAATAAAAACTGGCATTAGCAGGAAAATTATTTTCTTCCTGCGTAGCATTAAAAAAAAGCATTCTGTTTATCTGCTGTAGGCTTTTTTTTTCTTCTGGGCGTCGTCAATCTCAGAATGCGAAGTAAACATTTAAAATCAAAACTCTGCAGGTATGACCACAGAAGTTGGAAAATGGCTGCGATTCTTGAACAATAAATGCTCCATCGCATCGGTCATTTTGTTGTTTCAGTGGCACAGTGAATGTGTGTTGAAAATGATACTCGATTACAGGTATCAAAATTGAATTGACAATTACTTGAATATCAATTAAATCCAACTATTTTGGTGAGCGATTAATCGGGGAGAGCCATTGTTTAACTTGTCCAAATTCTCAGATTTCAGCCTTTCATGAGTAAATGTTCTCAGATTTTTCTGTCGTCCTTCATGAAACCAGACTTTTTCTTTTTTTTATTTTCATCAAAATAAGATTTACACCAACATCTGCTTTTACTTTGGACAACAATGATCAAAATTTCCCCATTTTCTGGCATGTTACAATACGAAGCCCCCAAAGTGATATCGGGAGGGCTGGGGTGGGGTGATAAAATATCTCTCGTCGGGATGAGGAAGTTTCTCATTCTTTCGTGTTTTCGTACGGACATGTGTCACAGCGAACACTCTTTTCTGAGAACAAATGAGACTCCTTTAGACGGAAAAGGGAGAAAAATATGGTTTTGTGTATAAAAAGATGGCTTTCATGTATTACTGTAGACTGAGTGGAAATTAGCGTTTTTGGAGGTGCAGGGGGGGGGTTAATTGAGTAATCAATGGAAGATCATCAATCGGATAATCAATACTAACAACATTCATTTGTAACAGCCCTACATATTCGGTTTAGAAAAGGAAAAGAAGCACTTATTTGGGTTTAAAAACAATCAAAGTATGAGCACATTTAGGTTTTTGCAGGTGTGTACATGGCACCTTGCTGCTATTCTGTTTTGAAAGGGTTAATTCACCCCCTCCTGTTGAAGATCTCCTGTTGAGGCCTGCACTTGACCACATCCAATTAGTCACTTTACAAATCGTAAATGTTTCTTTTGCCAATAGCTGTGGGACTGCTCAAGTTGTTGGTTTGGTTCTTGTAAAGCAATGCCGAGACAATGCGGTTGTGGATTCAGACGTGGCTCGGGACCAACTGGCTCAAACGAGTCCCTAGAATAGGCAAACGCGGACCAAACTGTGCCTATTCACCACTGTCACAACGAGGTTTCTTTTTTTGTTTGTTTGCTTTTTTGTGTGTGCTGCTGGCATGAGGCTGCATCGGTGAATTTGGATGGGCAGTCAAAGCCTAATTAATGAGGACACATTCAAAGAGATGAAAACCAAATAAATTCGACGGCCAGATTCTTTCACAAGCGTTTTAAAAGGCTGTGTAGCCAAATTGTTGATGTTCTTGTTTTTGACATCCACATCATGTGGTTATGTAATGCCGCTTCTGTGGTTTCAGAATCCGGAGAGCAATCATTCAAAAGCCACTTCAAACATTGTTGTTTACAGACTTAAGGAAAATTACCAGTATTTAGTGAAAATAGCAAGACCTGAACCAAAAATAATTGTCACCCGTGCCAACTCCTTTTGCAATATATGTACTGTAACTTCTCGAGAACAGCACACACTTGTATAACACGCCGCCCCCCCCTCCCCTAAAAAAATAAAAATAAATCACCCTTCCAAAACACTTTGCATGATGTCACAGAATTGTAAAATCAAAAATGTAATTCAAATGTGCTTAGACTAACGAGTACTTGTTGGATAGTTTGTGTTGAGATAACAAACAGACAGGAGGCCACCTCATAGGCTCGCGCGGTATATGCGTAAGCTGTGCCCTCACACCTCGAGGCCTTCCTCTTTTTGGCACTCATGGCCTGTCTGGCAGTCAGACTGTCTACACAGTTGAGCTCTTCATTGGGTAATCTGTCACCGTGGCAGAGAGTCAAAAGGATAAAATGGGCAAAGCCATTCAGGGGTCAGTGCGTTACTCCCTAAAGCGGCCACCCGAGCTTTCGAGCCAGGCCCTGGCTGTCAATTTCTACTCTCTTTGTAGCAAGCGCCTATGTGTGTTCATTGTCTGTGATTACCTCATCAAGCTCATCAAGTTTACCTTTTCAAAGGCATAGACTAAAAGTATGAGGATGAGTTACACAAAGCTAAGTAAATGTAAAATGCAGTTTTTAACTCATTCACTCCCAAAGACGTTTTTAAACGTCCTTTCAGACTTGGTCCAGAATTGGCTGGTACTGAATGAGTTAAATGGTGATTAATTTTTTTTTAAGAGAAATTTATTCAAAACCTACCAGGCCCTGTTTGAAAAAGTACTTGCACCATTTTTCAAATTACTTCTGTTTGCCAATTGTTTCCATTAGGGCAGGGCTCCTGGCTAACCTTTTTTTATTATTTATTTTTTTACAAAGAGCCAAGTGGCATCTAGTGGCTGATGTGGAGCAAGAGTTTCATGAACAAAAAATAATTAACAATACTAACTGAAAAAGAAGAACATTTCAGCAATCATTGGTATTTGAATCGATGCAAAAATGTATGGCATCATATTTTGGAATTGAAAGATGCTACGCATCATAATTCTGTTAATATAAATGTCAACATAACCTGAAATTAATTTAACGATCAAGCCACAGACAAATAATAAGTTAACATGATTGGAACTTAATTGCCCTGAGAGCATTTCCGCTCTATGGTTACTCATCTTTTCTTTCGTTATGTTGCAGGCTTGACTGAATGATTGGAATCGTGCGTATAAGGTTCCAAAGTATATAACGCTGTGCCGAATGACACGCAACGCCAGCAATTTCCCCAGAGAGCCCTTCATCTTGTCCAACCTAAAATAGTCACCATAAACACTGTTTAAACTATTCGACCGTATTCTCCGTGCCGCTCTTGCCGTTGCATGAATAAGGCAAAAGGCACTTCAACATCCAACACCAGCCGTATCACCCACAGGAAGAGACGGCACACATGACACGCCTTCTTACAGGAAATATATGCTTCTGACATTGAAAACAAGCCAAAGGATCAACTCAATCTTGGTTCTCTTCCTTGAGCAAAAAAAAATTAAAATAAAAACCCTGATAAATTAGAATTCCCCAGTCTCTTCTCCAGGATGTGTGGTTATACATTTTTAAAATGAACAGCCAGCTGTTTGAAGCTATAATATGAATACACACTCAAACAACAGCCATTTAGTACATTTCCTCATTGTAAGGTTATTGGCTCTTGTTGTGTAAAGTAGCTCCAATTTGGGCAGTGCCAGTTTTTTTTTTGTTTTTTGTTTTGTTTTGGCAGCCTGCCACAAAACAAAAATGATGAAGATTTGAGTTTCATCTTTAATTGAAAACCGTGATAATGGCTGGACAGACACCAATGAATTCAGCCCGACTAGTGTGCAACTCAAAGGGGGGCGCTTTAAGAAAATAAGCTAGCACATTTCTAATAACGGTCTTTCGAAATATAAGAGTTATCTTTCCAATGAATCTTTCGATATGTAGGAGTCATAAATTTAATGTTTGACAGTTTCGGATTGGCTCGTCTGCGTTCCGTTTGGTTTGTCCTTTTTCATTTTTCCCTGTAGTTAGCCAAGATGGTGGCGCGCATCGTTATGGTGGCGCGTCGTGATTTGCCCTGATATCCTTTTATTGTTCTGTTTTGTTTTTCAATTTGCTAATATCTAGTTTGTTGTTTTGTTTAGCCATCTGGGTTTTTTTCCATTTACTGTGTTTTACTTTTTGTTGTTTTGTTTAGCTATTTCCCTTTGTGTTTAGTTATTTGCTTAAATCATATTTTGAATGTTATAGATTGCAAAGGCAAATCGCCGAGTGAAAACCAAGACATCTGCATATTATTGTTTTTATTTTGTTGTTGTTGCTGCCTTGCAGTCATCCTCACAGATGAAGAGGTACAGAGGAAGAAGGAAATGATATTGAAAAGGAAGGAGGAGGAGGCGGCGAAGCAAGCGTCAAGGCCTCGGCTCAACGAAGAGCAGGCCCAGATCATCTCCTCCTTGGTTGAGGCTCACCACAAGACTTACGACGCCTCCTATTCAGACTTCTCCCGCTTTCGGGTGAGGCCACTGCTAACTTTTGATTCTGTTACCAAAGCTACCATGTTGGCGTCATGAGCTGAGAGTGTTTAATAAGCCCTATATTTAAAGAAAAAAGTCAGCGTGGTGTTTGTTTGGGAGGGCAACTCAAGGAAATGTGCAAGGATGCAATGGCGTTATTTGTCAATGAATAAAAGTCCCCCAGAGACATGAAGTCCTTCTTCGCTCGTCACTTTCATAAATTGCACAGTGATGAGATCAAGGAATGTTGTGGCCAACGCAGAGCATCTGGCCTTCAAAGTGAGCATGAGTCACAGTCGCATGAATCACACTGCGAGGATAAAATCGGTAAACGGCGCTGTTTTCGCATTGTCTTCAGCAGAGCTACCTCCCAAGGTCACTTTCTTTTGCAATTTTCAACTCCTTTTTTTTTTCTCAATGACAATCGGTGTTTGCTTTGCTGAGACTCCAATTCGGTCGGTTTGTATTCTGTTCTCGTTTTAATTTGTGCTGAACAGAATTGCACCTTGTTCTAATGTCCGGAACATGATTGAAGAGGTTATAGAGGTGAGATTTTCATACTCGTGTTGAAGTGTGATGGAGATGTGTGTGTCTGCATTTAGCCTCCAGTGCGTGAAGGTCCAGTAACACGCAGCGCCAGCAGAGCCGCCTCCCTTCACTCTCTGTCTGATGCTTCCTCCGACTCGTTCAATCACTCGCCTGGTATGTCCCATCACAGTTACTCCCAATATGCAAAATTTTAAGGTATAACCTTAAATATTATAGTCGATGGGAAATGGGCAATATTTCAGTTGTTTAAAAAAAGTTCAGTGTTGTTGTGGCTGTTGGAAAACCAAAACCACGCTCTTGTCTGTCTGTTCACAATGCAACGCTACACGAGGAAACGTCACTTCCTCGTGTAAGGAAGCCGAGAGGAGTCAAGTGACGCATTCAAGTGCGCTCAGTTTGTTCGAGAACCGAAATTTATTCATCATCTGAGGCATAAGAAACTCAAAATTCTTGGTCAAAACCCGAATTGGTCGAGAACCGAGACGTTCGAAAACCGAGGTTTGACTGTATATATTTATTTTTATTTTACTCCTCTTACTTTTACTTTCTGCTAGGTCTAGGCAATACGCCTTAAATAAAAATCTCAATTTTTTTCTTTTTTGTTTTCCAATAATGTTTTTGCATTTTTTAAATTTAAATTCTCCCCCTTCTGTAATTCATCTATCCTAAAACCAAACACACTTTCAAATACTTTTTTTCATATTAACTCTATCAATTTACACAGAAAGAACGTACAAGAATATTGTCTTCTTCTATTTTTTTTTCTTTTTCCCCTCCAAGACTGTGAAAAATTTCTCTCTTAGAGAAATGGCCCTTCAAAAAAATCCTCAATTCATTCCTAACTTCTTCGTTCTTAACATCTTAAGAAAGATATTCCTTTTGGTGTTAATATGAATCAAAGTTTCTCTGAAGAGACCATTATTTAAAGGTGCTGCTTCCGTACAAAATGAACTTTTGTCCCTGAAATCGTAAATGCAGTAGTCCTGCATACAGTAAGGGCTGCACGATATTGGAGAAACATGCCATATGAGTGTTGAATAATATGATATGAATACTGTGGTTTATAGCGAAAGTCATTTTATCGTTATTAGTCATAATTTTTTAGTCTCTATGAAATAATAATTTTTTTTATGTGGCAAATACAATTTCATATTAAAGTATGAATTTACCGCAAGCCTTTGCAATATACATATTGCAGGTGCCATGATTGCAGTGACCATATTTTTTAGATATGGTGTGCAGCCCTAGTATATAGCACTTCACGTACGTGCCCAGTTTTCATGCAAATTTCTTTTGAGGAAAATAAGATTAGCTACAAAATGGATCCTCAGCCGTGGGAAGTCAAACTTTGTTACAATGTACTACGAGGGACATAACAAATGTGTACTTTGTCAAGGTAGTTTGTTGTCACCATTTCCCCAAAAAATGGCCGCCAACTTCGATTTATAATTCAGTATGAACATTTATAAATGTAAAAACATTAATTCAGCAAATGAAAAGTGCTGTCTCCAGTTCAGGGTGTGCCGCGCCCCGATGTCATTTATGATCATCTATCAATCTGTTGGCCTCAAAGTCTACCATGATTTTGGGTTTGGTCACATGACAGCTCCCACATGTTGAAGTGGGGAAACAGAAGGGGGCATATACCCTTTCATAGCACTGTATTGATTTTGGTCTTTTGCTTCAAAACTATCTTGATTGCTGCAATTAGTCATTCTTCTGGTAAACAAGGAGTTCTGATCTATAAAATTCCCTTGGCTTTCCCGTGTTTAAATTGTTGTTTTCCGTGAATTGTTTGAATCACGTTGGTACAATATTCTGCCTGGCCTCTTAATCCTCTCTCGTCACAAGCAGAGTCGCTGGACACCAAGATGAACTTCACCAACCTGATCATGATGTACCACGACGGTGCGAACAGTCCAGACTCTAGTGAGGAGGAAAGCAAGCTCTCAATGCTGCCCCATCTGGCTGACCTAGTCTCCTACAGCATCCAGAAGGTCATAGGGTTTGCCAAGATGATCCCAGGCTTCAGGTACATATTGCATAATCGAAATTATTTTTCTGTACTAGGTGCTCACCATTTTTCAGCCAAAAAAAAAAAAAGAGTCCTCAATAAATAGGGACTCTGTCAATACACATGCTACAGTACATCCTGTGGTGTCATAAATCATTCCCCGAGCAGCAACAGGTTTCAAAGGCTTACATACTCAATTGTTGCTCATATTTAAGTAGAAGGCAGTTTTATCACTGCCTAACAAACAAGGTCTCCCCATAAAAAAAGGCTGGAACACACACTGAGCTTGAGAGATGCATACGTTACTTGGCAAATGGACAGAACGAACCACTATGTGCGTTACAGCGACTGAAATGAACACAGAATTAACTCATTATGTCGAGTCAACTTCATATTTAGATTTATTCCTGTCGCTGGCCTTGTTGCAGTGTGTCATGAATATATGAGTCATACTATTAGGATGAAAAAAATTGTTTGAAAAGTGAAAATTTACATTTATATCATGGCCGAAATCAAGTAGTTAATTGAAGCTTAGTAACAGGGCGTGGGCATGAAGTGAAGTACTTGCTGCAACCAGCAGGGGCACACTTTATTCAGTCTCATGTAACTCGCGGTTCGACACGACTCAACGTATCTGAATAGTCACACAATGCGCGTGATTCTGCAACTAGTTTTTATGAGTGACCAACTGGGCTCATTCCGATTTTTGACAAGAAAAATAAAACCTACCAATTTGATAATTATCGACCCATTCTTTAAAATAACATTAGCCATTTTCCCGGATTATTTTTGACCGATGTTTGAAAGGTCCTAATCAGCCGATTTAATCAGTCAGGCCCTAGTACAGGTGTTGTGAAAAAGGTGTATTTTCATTCCGATATGATAGGTAATGTGTATAGTTACAAATCTATATTTTTCAAGACGTTTGCAAGTTCTGTAAAAATTGCACGTGAAGACTGAAATGCTGAATGAAAAAATAATGAAAAAAGTGGAATTTTTGCTGTGTTGAAAATCTATTCCAAGGTGAGCTGAATGTGCTGCACAATTCAAATTTGTAATGGAAACGACCAAAATCTGTTTTCACTGCTCACAAAGATTCTTGAAGGCAAATGGGGAGGGGGCCGAGGAACAATACAATACAATACAATACATGCTGGTTTATATAGCGCTTTCAGAACAGCGGCAGCTGTAACAAAGCGCTTAACAAAACAGTTAACAAAGTAAAATAATAAACACAACACATAACATAAAAACACAGACAGTCGTGCAGTCCGACCCACTTTTCCGTCACACGCTTTGTTGTTTGAAGCAACAACAAGTAACAAGTAAAAGTCTTAACTCTGTTGTGTTTTGTACAAAACTGGGGGAACCCAGAATGGTTTCCTTTTACCTATCTGGTGCTTTTTACGCATCTATTGCCCCAAAAAAAAGTTGTAGCACAGAGTACATACTGTATGTTTGAGGCTCACTTGTTTGACAGATGTTAAATTAAACACCAAGTATGGAACAGTTTTAGAGTTGTGTATTAGTCTGTTCATTTTGTACGTAAAATTACAAGATTAACAGTTTTTTGGTTTCCTCATACAAATGCTCAAGGCCATGGGTGGGGAACCTGTGGCACATAGACGAGAACATTTGATGTGGCCTGCTTCTTTTAAGACTCGGGGGAAGTAGTGTGTTCGAAAAAGCCATAACATGTAACCGACAAATGATCATAATTTAGTGTTTATAAAAAGTATTTGTTTGAATTATTGCATCCTGTTCTTTTAATTCAGAAAATTGAAATGAGCCCATTCATAGAAAAATGGCTATGCCCACCCTTGCTGTAATTCTTTCAGCACTTGGGAAGGCTGACTCATATTTCTGTTGGCGATGGTGAAAACAATCTTTACTTTATTTAAAGAAATCAAAACCTCAACTCCTCTTTTCAGAGCTGGCTTGTAATTTGACTTTGGACTGACCAGCTTGTGGTTTGATGTGATGTCCTTCATGGTTTCTAAGAAGAAACTCTTTGACTGCATGGGCAGTTAACGCAGACTTGATATGAATCCACTGTGGTTTAAGTGGATTGTGCGGTTTGTATGCTTTGTCAGCAATTACAGTTAGCAGGTTTCCACGCTAATATTATATCTAGTTGTGATTTTTTTTTTGAGAACTGTATCTGATAGTAATAGTTACCGTTATTTTCCACACTGTAAGGCACTTCGGGTGATGAGGCCCACCTTCATTGAATGAACTTTTCATACATAGGGCACACCGTATTATAAGGTGCATAGAAGTGACAATAGTAATTGCATTATGCAGCCACTAGATGGAGCTACACTAAAGTGAATACAATACAGTACCGGTTTATTTATGTAGAGCCTCCACAACTGCTGCGCCGCTAACAAAGCGCTTTACAGAACATTTAAAATACGACGTCCAAGAAATCAGAATATTGATCCATATATTAGGCGCATCGGATTATATGGCGCAGTCGGCTTTTGTGAAAATTGAATGCGTTTAGGTGTGCCTTATCGTGCGGAAAATATGGTAAATTTACTGAATGGATCTAAGGGGTCAAAATGTCATTATCTCAGCTGCTGTCATCCACTGCTCGATTTTGCTCATGGTTAAGCCTTGGCGGAAGCACAGTACGATACCTATTGAGCGTGTGACAATGTATTTCAGAGAACTGACAGCAGAAGACCAGATTGCTTTGCTGAAGTCGAGTGCCATTGAGATCATCATGCTGCGCTCCAATCAGTCTTTCAGCCTGGAGGACATGTCCTGGAGCTGTGGAGGACCTGACTTCAAATACTGCATCAATGATGTCACAAAGGGTTGGTTTCCAATAACATGTCTGCGCCGTTCGTGGCATGATTGAAGTGCAAGCATTGACATTCTGTTCTGTTGCTCTGTCGCAATCCAATTGTGTAATTGCATTTGGAGGTCAATCAACCTTTTGTTGTTGTCTTCATATGAGAGGACATAATTAAAACTCAACTCAACTTTGTTTAAAGAGCACTTTCAAAACAATCACAGCTGCATAGAAAGTACATCAGCCTCAATCACACAGTAAAAAACAAAACTGTGAAAACACTAATAACAAAAACAGATAATGACTTGAACTCTTAAAAAGTTTTTTTTTTATCTGTGACAGAGCACACAAGGAAAGAAAATTAGGCATTTAACAGTTTTGTTTTATTATTGTGTGTTGTGTGCTCTTATAATATCAGCACCGAGCATGACGCACATTAAGAATCTGTCCCGCCATCGACGTCAAAGTAAAAACCTCTCATGATCACATGTGATGTCTCCACAACAAAGAACCGTATCCCATGAATGTGCATCGATGTTAACCAAGTGCTTCCGAAGAGAAATGTCCACATTTGTCAAGAAAGAAATTGCTGTAGAAAATATTTCTTGCCATATGAAGAAACTCACTTTGATCCAAAAAACAACATGGGATACATTTACTGCCTGTCTTTGTCTACAGGGCGCTTCTTTGATTGGCTAGATTCCCTTCCTTTCACAGTCCAGGAGGCCACTATATTGTTTCATAGTGGTCGGCTTTCCCCTTACGCATGAACATTTTTATTGTAAATATTGACCTCGGCTGTCAAGATTAGTTGACCACAATTGTTGACAATTGTTGTTTATGCATTTGCCGCTTTGTTTTTCTCTCAAACTGCCTTGTCTTGCGCTTTTCCCACTGACTTCTAAACACTGTGCAATAAAAACCTCCCTTTTCAAGGCAGCACAGCGGTGAAGCAACCGTCTCAAAAGGAAACATTGTGGCAAATGCCTGATTTCATTTCTGACAAAAGGAATGTGTGGAAGCTAGCATTAGCACATACAGGTTCCTGCCTGTGTTCATCGTAACTAAATGTCCTTATTGCTACGCTACCATAATGTAGTGTCTGTTATGGTTTACAGAGGCATTAGTCAGTGTGAACTTGCGTTTATTAACCACCAAAACTGTTTGTTTTAGTGTTCTAAATTTAGCAAAGTGTATTATCCTAATTTTTACTCATCGGTTTTCGCTACCTTCTACATTAAAATTAGGCTAGTGCCAAAGAAGAGTGAAATATGTTTACCAGTATTTTGTTTTTTTTAATTTATTTTTTATATGTACAGTGTAGTTTTGGTTCCATTTTTTAATCCACCAAACCACTGAAAATTTTAAGGCCCAAGTATTGCCTTCAACTGAAGTTGCTCTGTCATTTATAAACATATCAGGAATGCTGTTACAAGCTGGAAAGTTGAAAGTACCATCGTCTTAATTGTTTTCATTATTATTACATACCTTAGCAAATTGAAGCTGTAAGATAATGACGGTTATATAAGAGCAAATGCTTGCTGTGGCAATATGCTGCAATTTACATCTCATCCGATTAGTCGTCGAATTGCGATTAGTGTTGGTAATTAGTTGACAAGCAAAATTAATATTTTGTGGCGGCCTTATATTGAGCACGTTTTAATGTTTAGCAATCCGATCTGTATCGTATAAACAAGGACAAATCAACTATTAATACACCTCAGACATAAGTATATTGCTATTGGACAATCTTATACACAAATTTTAATCAGGCATTGGACAGGCATCGGCCATCAACCGTTTACCGGATTTGGTCACGTAACACTCCCAAGCTCAGCCCTTAGGCACTGTCATGTCATTTCGATTCAACGGCAAGCGGCAAAATGGCTACCTCCAGAGATGGACCAAAACGGGTGGATTTTTTTTTTGCTGCTGAATTTGTATGCCACAAACTTAAAAGAGCAGGGAAGCAGTCAGGATGCCATTAACACAATACAATAAATGACAAGCGGCATATTATATGAGCTTTTCTATCAACAGAGTGTTTTAGTGAGACAGAGCTTCCAATAAAATAGACTTGGCTATTTTGGTTGAATGTCTGCTTGCATTTTATCACTTGAAGCCTTGCTTTATTGCAATAACAGCAATTTTAATGTTATGCTGTGCAGCGGGTCACACTTTGGAGCTGCTGGAGCCGTTGATCAAGTTTCAAGTTGGCTTGAAGAAGCTCAATCTGCACGAGGAGGAGCACGTCCTGCTCATGGCCATCTGCCTGCTCTCCCCAGGTACTTTTTTTGAGTTCCTTTATGTTCACGGGGTACTTTGATTTGAGCCAAGACTTTGTGAATTGATCACGGCCTTCAACATCACCCTGTTGAAGGCAACGTGTTCCCACTCTACTTCAACCACAGATGGGCTCTTTTGCAACAATGATATATTTCAGTTGTCACAAGGTTTCTGCTTTGATGGCTGCACTTGGCACAATATATATTTTTTTTTAATCCGAAAGCTGCGCCATTTGGACTATAAATTTGCTGTTTATTCGTTAGCGTGCAACAAGAAAAAAAACATCAAAAAGCGTTTAGTTTAAGACAACACAATTGATAATTTTCAGATTTTTGTTGTGTGTATGAGTCAGATTTTAAGAGTCAAAACAGACAACAATCAATTTTTTTTTTTTAAAGAAATGGGCTCTTTGCTTCCCCCCTACCCCCCGGCATTGCTGAAGTAGAGTTTGCTCCGTTCCTTTTTGAAAAAAGGATTATACATGCGACAAGTCCTTCTCCAAATCACAGTGCATGAAATTAGGGAAGGGCTTCGAGACGTATGCCTTTTCTGACATCACGGGTATGAAGATTTTAGTCAATATTGGTGTTCACGTAATACTTGCCTAAGTCAGTGGTCCACAACCTTTCTTTTTGTTTCTCTATTTTTTTTTGTCAGAGACCGATTCATGGTAGAACAGATATTCAATGACCGGCAACTTTTTGTTCATGTTTGGAAAAGGATAGATGGATAGAATATAGAATAGAAACACAAAAAAGCTCACAGTGTAAATGTTGGGCCGCTTTTTCTCCCTCTGATCACAGATTGAATCTTGTGTTGTCATCACCTCTGGCAAATCTTTATTTCTGTTTAGTTTTTGTATTTACTTCTTTAACAAATGTATGTTTGCTTTTTATTGAATATTTTCTTGTGGTGTCCAGGAAGGTGCAATAAATGTCCAGTGCAATAAATGTAATCAAGACTGAGTTCAACATTACTAAGACACCAGAGGTAGCTTAAAACGCAATTTGTAATGTTTTTTAAGACTCATAGAGTCAAGACTGGGCTGTTTACTCTAAACTCATTATGCGGCTACGATATTGAGCAAAACCGAAAAATAGTCCACAGTATTTTCCCCAACGGATTTGCCATCACAGCATTATATGCAAAGAGCCCCATTGAGGCAAAATGGAGTTCATTATGTGGTTGCAACAAACAGAGGAACAAGTGATTTATTCTCAACTTGATCTGTCTATAAAGCAGTTCTACTCAAGAAGTGGGGGAGGGGGGTCCACTGGACAGAGGGTTGGATGTGCAGGGGATTCCAGGAAGAGAAAGTGTCATCCCAGGGAACATGCTTTTTTTTTGCCCTACTAGAACATAGTATGATTGCACATCCACTACAGTAGGTGGCAGTGGCGCGCTCGTTGTCAGAGTGCACATGGAAAATTAGCACCTTAAAAGAAAATGAGGCTATTTATAGTCATGGCGGAGAATTGGGAAGGGCAAAAAAGGTTTTCTTCTACTTGGGGGGGGCTTCAGAGAAAATAATCGAGAAGCGCTGGTCTAAACAGACCCACGTGACTTAGTGGGATTAAATCCTACACACGCATCCTACACACACATGCTTCTCACACCTGATTTCTGAGTTCATAAACACCATTGACAAAATGCAAATCAGTCAGTTTGTGAGGAGAGTGAAGAGATGGCCTTTGAAAAAAATACGTGTGTGTGGTTGTCTGTTTTTAAGCTGTCAAAATACGACCAGTTTAGAAAGACATAACTGCTCTAACTGATGTTTTCTATTCTCCAACCCTTCTGACATCCAAACGTGTACTTCACATCTGCTCCCCGTCTTCCTTTCCATTCCTCCTCCCTCATTGCAGATCGTCCTGGGGTACAGGACCACGGTCGCATCGAGCAACTCCAGGACCACATGTCGGAGACTCTTCAGGCTTACATTCGAGTCAACCACCCCGGCGGACGCCTTCTCTACGCCAAGATGATCCAAAAGCTGGCAGACCTGCGCAGCCTGAATGAGGAGCACTCAAAGCAGTACCGCTCACTGTCCTTTCAGCCCGAGCACAGCATGCAGCTCACCCCGCTGGTGCTGGAGGTTTTTGGCAGTGAGGTATCATAGCAGGAACATACAAACGCACGCTGATTGCCTTCACCCTCCACCCCCGCGCCCCTATCATGATCACCTCTGGAAAAGCCTTCTCTTTTGAAGGCTACTGACATGGGCAGATTCATCATCATATGCCTCACTCCTCATCTAGACCTCGGCTGGCAAGAATTCTGGGATGCAAGAAGCTCAGAACTGACGGATGCAGTGGATACCTGCAGCACTCGGATAATTGGATAACATCATGACACTTTCTTCACACCGCTCGACTCCATCCACAGTTCCCCATAACATTTGTCAACTGAACTTTGCTGGATGGATGGTTGGAACGGCCAGCCCTTGTCTCTGTCATCTTTCGACACAGCTCGCTGTTCACATGTCCAAATTTTAGAGGAATACACAATTGCATCATCTACGCTGTTGGCGCAACCTAAGGCATCCAAACAATGGCGGTCTTACAAGAATACTTGCAGCTTCCAAGCAAGCTCTCAATATAGTGTGCAAAGATGAAGAGGAAAAAAAGACCTGTCAGGATTGACAGGGATGGAGCCGGGGAGGTTGGTGGTTGGCTACCTAAAGAGAGACTCCCCCCTAACAGTTGGAATTCCTTGCTGTCCAGTCAAAAGGGAATTATGCAGGAATGTACCTATGTACAGGTATAACACTATAAAAATGAAATGTATAAGCTGACCTATATAGTTAAACACAATTATATATGTATTTAAGACATTGGGTGCTTCAAAGGAGGCCCAACTGTAAAGTTGTTGAAAGTAAACCGGGGTTTCCCAAACTTTGCCTGCTAGGTTCCTCCATCAGAATCAGAATCATCTTTATTGGCCAAGTATGTCGAAACATACAGACTTCCCAAACGACATTGAATTACTGTACATAAATTAATGATCAAGAACAAAGAAGACCTGTACGAATCAAACACGCCACAGATAGTTTGCGTATTTGATGATCAATATAAAAACAGTTTCACCCTGACAATCGGGTACTCAAAACAAAACTGACCCGCAGCCCTGTTTGGGAAAGCTTTTCGTAAAGGATTTGAAGGCCGCCTCTCATTGTGCGGTGCGTCCCTGTAGGAACACACTCTGAATAGTCCTTTGATGTTAATGTGTGTACAGTACAAAAAATATATATATATATTGGTGGACCACAAGGGGGTGATGAGTTCAGGCCCTGTCTGAGGCCTCATATTCTCCCGTTTTTCCTTTTTCGTTTGTTTTTTGGACCTGTGAAGTTTGTAGACTGACAAAGAAGACGTCACAATGTGGCGGATCGCGGCTATCCACCACATTTTAGTTGGGCTGCTAAGACAGTAGCAGATAGTTGCTCGCTGTTACCTCAGGGAAAAGTTCTGTCTGATAGTGTGTACGTAGTGTTGGTGTGTGTCAGGCGTAAGCTTACAATCAGAAGACAACGTTTTCAAAACGGCATCACTGTGATTTCTAATCGTACCAGATAACAGTCACTTTAAGCTAAAAATAAACGGAATCAATGAATCAGAAGCAACATAAAAGCTAAAGTACATTTCCATCCATCCATTGGAGGGTTGGGGGACCTTGAATCCTCAACCTAGGTTTGGTGTCACTTGATTTGATTCAGGAGGAATACTGAAGGAAGCAATATAGATAAAGACACGTTGGCTTCGAAATATGTTGACGCTTTCAATAGCACGGCGAGTGATAAAAAGGACCGTTTCACCGTCGCCCTGTCACTTGACAGCCCCTCGGCAGGCCTCGAGCTCCCCCTTGTGGACATACTTTGTAAATACCACTTTCTCGGTGTGGTCTGTACATATTTAGAATTTCATGTCGTCAAAACGCTAAAAGAATTCGAGATGCTCTGGAGTTACACACACTATATGTATTAGCAGCAAAGGAGCCTTGTGTTTTATTATTCAACTCTATGGGTGGAGTCGACCCTTCTGGTGAGCGCATTTGATTTGTTGAAGGAAACACAACAAAGTGTTGTGCTTTTGGACACTTCACAAACCAAACTGTTGCAAACTACTCACATTCGTGGAATGTATTAAAACCATTGTCACTTAACATTCCTATGCATGAAACAGAAGATGTACAAATCAGTGTGTGGTCGACAGCTAGTGTCCTCTCCATCCTTCCCACGCGTCTGGGCGCAAGTATTTTCAGTCTCTCCCACAAATAGGGGGAGAAGCTTTTTGACACTGTTAAAATACTATTACGACTTGGGTGGAAGTTCTTACTCAATTGCGCTAATCTACATTGCCTAGCTTGCGCTTATTTGCTGGCTGAGGACTTCTGGTTTTATGGATTAATGACTAGCTCGGAGGACTACTTGGTTTCAACGGAGCAACTATATTCTTCACCTTTTGGGCAGGGAAACGACACAGTATTCTTGCTTTTCTGCCAGAATATGTACAAAACTGAAGGCCGTATCAACAACCTCAATGGAAGGAGCGACATTTTGCCCCGATGGCATCATGTTCAAGTCCCACCGTCTTAGTATGACTGACAGGAGCATTAGCCAATAGCAACCAGCATGGGCGTGCCTCTTCACCAACCAGCCAACCTACATACCGCCTCATCTTCTGCAGCAGCCAATATTACTGCCGTTGGTGACTAACAACAGCTTTAACCCAGCAGCCGTCTCGGCTCTGCTTCTTTGGTGCACCAAAGGCCGATGGGAACATCCGCCGCGGACTGTCGCTTAACTGTGAAAACAAACAATGCCCAAATTACCTTTTATTCTACCCCGCTTAAACCTTTACATGGACCTCCCTCCACGAGACTTATGTACAGAAATTTTGGAAGGAAGATCGCCTCAGATATGCAGTGACTGATGACGACTAGTCACCTCCTGATCCCAAAGTGTGACATTACCTTGCTCATTTCGCAGCCTCACTTCTTTGCAGCTCTCAGAATTTACAATCTTGGGGGGGGGGGGGTTTGTTGTAGTTAAAAAAAAAACTGGACTTGCATAGAAATACCAACATCACCTGCTTGAAAAAAAGGATTGCAAATTGGTGGAGGAAGACCGCTCAACTTTTTAGGTTTCGGAGGAAGAAAACATTTAACGTTCTCCGTGTTTGGTGACTGAATGAACTGAAATTGTTGAGTCCTCTGCCCACTCTAGCCAGGTTTTCAGCTCCACCTCAGTAGCCTTACTGGTGGTTCTTTCACACTTGCTTTCTTTGGTCCCTTTTACTCTTTGATTTGATTGAACCCCCAATCCCACCCAAACATTTCTACACAAAAGCCTAAATAAGAAACAGAATAAGAGATCAATATAGCAGACCTCGTGTTTTTATTTACCACACGATCATCTTTCAGAGACATCATCTGCAAATCTGGCCTTTGCTGACTAAAGCAAGCAAACCTCTCAAAAATGGACCAGATGGTCAGTATGTGTGTACCTCGCTTGAGATCTTTATTACTAATTGACTTTGAAGTTTTAGAAAACACGACAGGCCTCTGCTGAATTCCCGTGTTCCCTGCGAGAAAGTTCAGCCAACTGTCGACATCGCCAACAATGACTCGGGGAATGAGTTGAGTCATTCTGCTTATTTCTATAAAGAAGAACCCAGCCAGGCGGAAACGCGCCAAGTTTATAAACTTGATCGGATTGAAACCGATTGGGACCAGAGAAAAGCCATCTCATGAGTGTGAAAGCACCCTTCCAGAAACCCCCTCCTCCTCGATACACCATCGAAACACATACCTCAATCATATCCGAAATGACTTTTGACATTAATAGCCTAGAAGGGAACCAAACATCAGCTCATCCGCACACACGTGCACTCTCTTATCGGATCGTTGTTGTGTAAAAGATGGTTGTGGAGTCACAGTCCCGTTGCCAGTAGACTGGCGTGCGTGCGTGCGTGTGTGTGCGTAACCGAGTGGATCCCAATGCTTGGATGTTTTTACTCACTTTCTGGTTTTCTGGCTTTGTCCTCATTTCTGGATCATTACACTTTTTTTTTTTTGTCCAGTGTTTTCAGCTCAGCTTTAGTGCCGCATTAACCAAACATTACTACCTCTCCCTTCAGCACATACAATACATTCAGTCTCGTATTTCTTTGTGTCGCAACACAGGTGGTCCTTTTTAATTTAACACTAACGGAAAGGATATGTTTGTCGTGTACAGTCGTGATTAGTCCCTGTTTGATCTGATCAAATGCTGGATGATTTCTTTTACCTCAACATATCACGAGATAAGCTTAACAGGTCTACAGCCGAGTCAGCTACGTCATCGCGTCACCATTCACACAGGTGTGCGCCTCCTAGCGGTAACGAACAGCCAATTATTATTCGCTTAATGTCAGGTGGAGGAGATCAGTAGGTTCAGGCGCGTTAAAATGATTGTTTCATTTTCAATTTAGTAGATTGAATTATCTGCGGTGGGCAAAGCGGGCCTGATATTTTATTTTTTACAATTCAGACAACCTGCTGTGAGGAAGAAAGACTTGGTTGTCACAGATGTTTTAGAAAGGAGCCTCTAACCAGTTTTTGTTTCAAGTGTGTGTATTCCCCCACAGTGTCTGGATGTGGCAAACGTTTGTTTCAGCCTGGGTAAAAAAAAAAAAAAAGGAAACCGATGAAATAAAATGAGCATCAAATTGGCATGGAAATACCGTTTAACATAACTAAATGAATGTACAGTATACGTAAATTGCAAACACTGGTTCAGCGCAACGGGTGGTGATTTCTAAAACTGAAAATGCTCATTTTGGCACCAATTGGGAAGGAGGCGGGGGGGATCAAGGGGATGTTGCAAATGAATGTACTGGACGTATGCAGATGCTGCCAACTTGCCAAGAGGTATTAAAGCCACACAGGTTTAAAAAAAAAAGTGAAGAAAAAAGTCACAGGAATGAAGCTAACTATTACAAAAATAGTCATATTGTTAGAATCCATATTTAAGTTGTATTTTCGCAAAGCTGTAATATTTCACCCATAATGGCATGCTGTGAGAATTTTGATACTCATAATGTCAGTAATTTATTTGAACATGTTAAAAAAAAAGTTTGAGCATTGAATATAGTAGTAACATCACTTCTGTTACGTAGGCGCATACCCTTATCAAGTATCGAGCGACTCAATTGTCCATTCAAATATTTGTATTGTTCTTGGAATAGTCTCACAAATCTGTGACTTCCCAGAGTCATTTTTGTCTTTTCTGTATGGCCCTAATTGTCTTGTTAAATGATTTGCTCTTGTATCGCTCTTATTCTTCAAACTTTTCATGAAGACATTGGGATCCCGTTTTAGATCACAGAGATTTTTATTATTGTTTTTTTTTGTTTGTTTAGTTCTTGCTACTCCAAGAGGACACACAGCAACTTTAACCCGACCTCAGCAAACCACCTTCTTTTCGTGGAAAAAAAAACAACAACTCTTTTCTCAACTGTGAACAACACATACTCACACTCACCCTCAGCCACTCTTGAATTTTATCAGCTGATAGGACAAGTTTTCTCCCGTTGACCAAACCGCATCAGTTATTTTTAAATATGATGCCACAATCTTGGCACGCAAATCTTTGGGCTGTTTTGACCATTTCTCTTTGCAGCAGCATCTCAAGCTCCATCAGTTCGGATGGAGAGCGTCGGTGCGCAGCCATTTTCAGTCATACAATCAATTTGAACAAATATCACAAAAATGGCAAACTCCCCCTCTAACGTCTTATGTCACCCTCTTCGTCAGCATTGTATTTTCTTAATAGATGAAGTGAACTTTTTTCATATTTCGCTGACAAAATGCGGATCTTCTTTTAAAGTTGTTCAAGGATGCGAGTCTGTTTTTCTTTCTGAGACCCATTTTGCTTCTCAGCACCCACAAAATCTAGCAAATGATATACTTGTTGTGATGTACGAGGCTGTAAACGTTTTAACAATTGTGAGGACAGACCGGCCACATCTTTCTTGTTTTCGTGTGCGAAAAGTGGCTGGATTGTGACGGATGGCTGTGTTTCTCCGCTACCTCTTTGAAATGTTATGTGCTTGCGCTTGCCCGTTCGCTTACACACACACACACAGACACACACACACACACTTTTACTAGCAAAGCCCACCGGGGAAATGCAGACTCCCAGCCAGATGCCGCACGCGTCATTGTGCACTTGTTTCTCCCTCACCAGCAGTTTTTTGCCAATGATGCACTTGTATATATATATTTTTTTGCTTGTTTTTTTTTTAATGTCGATATCAAGGCTCCGTGTCCATCTTAGAAGTCAAAACCTTTCAGCCGATGCACATAATTGCTCAGCTCAGTTGTACCTCGGTGTGCCTACAACCCACAGCCTTATTTTGGGGACAATATCAGGGCTCTTGAACGCACGACGGTCTTGTCTTTGTAGTGCCCATGTTGACGCTGCCGTAGCTCTTCACAGCTACACTTTTGTTTGGGGGAGGTTTGTTTCTCCGAAGTCGTCGTCATTTTCAACAGTAACTGGGAATCGGTGTATCATACAGCCTCAAACGATATTTGACGAAAGTGTAGACGAGCTATCAAATCATCTCTTCTGATTTGTATATTTTTTCAGTTTCACTTCTTGACGGAAAGTTTCATGTGCTAAGCTCAGCAGACTGTGACCTTTTGATCTTTTGGATATACAAGCGATACAGTTGTAATGTAATGTAGCCGCATCTCAAGAGTAGTACCGCCATGCAGTAAAGCTCGCCAGACCTCATTGCTTCTCGTTTTCTGTCATCATCACACAGTTGCCAAACTTGCCATGCCGTCATTGTCGATGGCCCCCCCATGACTACAAAACTTGCTTTGACAGGAAGTCCTTTTATGCATACAGGAACTCAATTTCTCTGGTCGCTGGTCTCCCCCCCCTTCTCTTTTGTGCTCTTCTCCCTGCATTTTGATTAATTGTACTTTGATTACATGCATTGTATCGAGTAAAAAAAAAAAAAAGAAGAAAAAAACCAACTAAATGCTGATCATGTTTGGATCAAATCACAAATAAAGCAGCTGTACATAATGATGCAAAACATCCACGGCGTTTGTGGCTCTTTCTTTTAATCTGCAGAGGACCGTCATGTGTGGAAATAGGTAACGCAAGAGTTGCACCCATTTTTCGAATACTATATCATACCCATTTATGTTTAGGTGTGCTTCGCACATCTGCTTCACAGCTAATAAAATGTAATAAATAAATAAAAAAATAATAATTACAAAAAATAAATATAATTTGTCAATGTCATTAAAAAATGTTTGCAATTTTGCAAAAATAGATAGGGAGAGAAGAATTTTAGACAAAAAAAAATGTAATTCACAAGACAATCACACACAAATGATCATAAAAATCAGAAATATTATTTTCAGAGTGAACTGGATCAATTAAAAAAAGGTACATCAATATATTATCCTATATAAATCGTAGTTTACTACATGGCATGTATAATAAATCGAAATAAATATCTTGTTTTAATCAAATAAAGTAATTCCAATTATTTTCGTCACAGGTTGCATGTACAGATTATTGGCCAGCAGAGGGCGCACAGATCCTAGGGCACAAGGAAATCTTAAGGCAATCTGGAGAGTAATGTGCTGCCCGGAAAGCTTGTTCTCAGTTACAGGTCATGTGTTTTCCAACAGGATAATGACGCAAAACACAATGCTACAGACACCCAAGAATGGTTAAGAGCAACACATTGGACTGATAAAAAATGAAATGAGTCTTAAAACATCTGTGGGAAGAAGTGAAATATGCCACCTGGGAAAGGCACCATTCAAATTACTACACGAGTCTCACAAACCAATTGACTGCAGTAATTCATTCAAAAGATTTTGCTACAATGTATTAAGTATGGAGATTTTTGTCCAGGCCTGTTTTATTAGGAGCGGCACAGTGAATGACTGGTAAAGCACGTCCGCCTCACAGTGCAGAGGTCCAGGGTCCGATTCCGGCTCCGGCCTTCCTGTGCGGAGTTTGCATGTTCTCCCCATGCCTGCGTGGGTTTTCTCCGGGTACTCCGGTTTACTCCCGCATTCCGAAAAACATGCTTGGCAGGTTAGTGGAACACTCCAGATTGTCCCTTAGGTGTGAGTGTGAATGGTTGTTCGTCTACCCCAAGGGTCGGTAACCCAAAATGTTGAAAGAGCCATATGGGACAAAAAACCCCAACAAAAAACAAATATGTCTGGAGCCGGAAAAAAAAAGTCTTTTATTAGACTGAAGAATGAAAGAAACACATGCTGTATGTATGTAGGAGACTGGACTGTCTCAGAATTGTTTGTTATTCATTCCTTTATTGTGTGTTCACAAACGCCCCCACAGAATTAATTTTGTTATTTCCTTGCTTGATTTTTTGTTTTAGTGCTTTATTTTCGCTTTTCTTAGTGTCAGTGAAGTGATCATGAATTTCCGTTTTTCGGAGGCTGTCTTTGAACGCCTCTCGAGTTGAACAAGAAGAGAGAAGGCACGTAGTCGGACGCTGACATGTCTGTGTTTGTCAAGACTGTTAAAAGCATAAAAAAAGTGTACGTTTAAAAAAAACAACAACAACACAGCTCTCCTTTTTCGGAGCTGCAACATGTATCTATATCTATTTGAGCTATATTAGCCTACCATCAAAATCTTTTTCCATTTTCAAACATTTTTTATAAAGCTCCAGGGAACCACTAGATGTCGATAAAGAGCCGCATGCAGCTCTGGAGCCGCATGTTGCCGACCCCCGGTCTACCAGAAGACAGCTGGGATAGGCTCTAGCGCGCAATCCTTATGAGGATAAGCAAATTAGAAAATGGATGGGTGGATGTTTTTATTGTATTTTAGAAAGGATATTGACCTACGGTTTAGCACAAGACGGCAGTACATTCCCTTGTGGCCCAACATGTTGTGACTGGGTCGTCCTCTGTCATGGTTTTCGAAGGCCGAAATCTGGACACTGTGCAGCTTTTGAGAATGACTGTTGCACTGGGAGAGTCAAATGAAGTTTCCATGCCTTGGCCTGATCCAGTGTTGGCATCAGGCTCACATCTATACTATAAAACCGCTCAATAAATCTTTGATTCATTTCCCCATCCCAAAAAAAGCCTGATGTGATAACCACCACCAGGAAAATAAATAGAACAAAAACAAAAAAAAGTCAAACAAAGCACTTTACCTTTTTATCACAAATTGATTTTTAATCATAGTTAACATTTGAATGGGAATCAGTAATTATTTCCCTAAAAAGCATTTCACATATTACCGGTACATCCACATTTGACTATTTATTAAAACATCTGACCTGATGTCAATTTCGCCAATCAAATGTGGCACTTGAACACAAAAGTTTTTTTTTTTTTTTGTCAGACTTGACAAAGAAACTCAAGCCTTCCCTCGACATTTCCTCCATGTTGTCCTCACTGTGGTTTCAGTTGTGTGCCACCACAAGCCACTCGCTCACTGCACTGTGTAGATTGAGTGCAGATAGACTACCTATTACAGTATCTCTCTGGCTTTTTCAGCTCATAAGAACAGAGAGGTTTTTTTGGAGCCCTGGTTGAGACAGAAAAAGCTGTCTGAAGTGTTCTGGAAGTCACATTCCTGCATAATACGCTGGAGGCATGCACAGACATGAAAACACACACACACACACACACACACACACACACGTGCCTTGCACAGTCACATCCAGCTCACTGTGACACATTCACTTTTACTGGAATGTTACAGTATGTCGTAACACTGTTACAAATTTGGGTGTTGTTTGGGGGGGTCTATGATGCAATAGTGGAAATTTAAACTCACTCCTGTCATTTTCGAAAACACCAGCTATGTTCATAATATTGACCAATGCAATCTGAGAGCCAACAGAAGCGTCGGTGAGATGAGAGGCAATATGATAATCAATGAAATGCAGTTGGCATCAAAACCAGAAGGGTAAATGTACCGTTTGTAATAAATGTACGGTTTGTCGCGGCTGTCATCATGGCGCATATTCTCCCTGGTGCTTCGGTGGAAAGAAAAAGGCACGCTGCTGCCTACGGTTTTGGCTGTGCCATTTATTTACCGTCAATTTACTGTAAGTGTGCCACTTTTGAAAGTTCAGGATACGCACTCTTGGGTGGAAACAGTGGACATCAGGGCATGCCGCTGACAAATCTGTCAGTGTGCGCATTCTCCCATGGACTGAAGCGTCTTTTGGCCTCTGCACACCGGAAGCTGTATTAAGGTCTAGCACCTCTCAAAGGCAAAAACATCAGATTGCACATTTTGAGCATGGTCGGTGTGTCGGAAGTGCGCGAGAAACCTTCCTAAGGAATTGACGATGGTAATAGGAGAACATGCCATTAAATTACAAGTTCGAATAATAGCGTTTCATACCGGACCATTTGGTTGGTCGCATTTTCTGATTGTTGCAAAGGTGCGTCCCATTTTAATGGAAGATAAGAACATCCATACATTTACAAATCCTCACGAGGGTCGTGGGGGGCTGCTGGAGCCTATCCCAGCTGTCTTCGGGCAGTAGGCGGGGGACACCCTGAACCGGTTGCCAGCTAATCGCAGGGCACACAGAGACGAGCAACCATCCACACTTACGTTGACACCTAGGGACAATTTCGAATGTTCCATTAACCTGTCACGCATGTTTTCAGAATGCGAGAGGAAACCAAAGTACCTGGAGAAAATACCAGGGTATTAATACATGCAAACTCTGGAATCGAACCCGGTACCTCTGCACTGTGAGGTTGACGCGCTAACCTCTGGGCCGCTTGTACGAATGTAATTTTATTTTATTTTTTTCGGAACGGAACTTACTTCATAAGTTCCCTTTAGATACTTTGTATGGAACACAGGCGTACCGAATGTACCCTTCCACCCTAAGTGCAGTATTCATGTTTCTGACGCGTGTCTGTCAAAATAATGACTTCTTTATGATGATTAATATTTCCCTGTACTGGGGGGTCTTCATTTTATTACGAAGTTCTGCTCCTCGGGCTAAATTCTCCCATTCGCGCAAGTTATTTTATTATGCGTCTGGGCTTGCACACTTTTCATCAAAGTGTATTCTCCCATCCTGACTTCTGACACACCTGCTACACCTAACCAGAGAACGAATACGCAAACACTTATTGAGTCAATTAATCCTCAGCCTGTCTGTAAATCACGTCATATGGAGTTTTCCTGTAACTCGTGCATGTAATTGAAATCCATCTCAAAAATATCACACACTTCAAGTATGAAAATAAATTTAAAAGGCATAGGGGATGCGTTGTCAGCTTACACATTACACAAAAACAAAAACTAACATTGTTTTTCATTTTAAAAATAAAAAATAGCGGTAAGAAAGAAACGAGAAGAAAATAATGGAAGAGATAACAGAAAATGGAGAAACGAATCTGGAGAAAAGTGGGTCGAAGATCGGCCAGGTTAACCGGCAGCTGAGGAGAAGTTAGGATGTAATTTCCATTTCAAAAACCAGAAGCCATTCATTTACGAATGTGATTGCACTTCAGATTTGAATGAGGAAAAATAACATGTTGTTTCTCTCAAATATATTGTTATAATCATTTGTTTCAGATGTATAGTAATTATTTTCTGTATAAAAATGAATTTGGTGTTCAAAAAGTCTTTTTCCAAACTTGAGTCTTGAAAAAGAGGGGGGTCGTCTTATAATCAGAGCCGTCTTATACTCGGGCCAATACGGTAAATGCTTTTCCATGCGATGACACGGAGTACACTTATATAATCATGTACTTTGTGCTCATCTAAACAGGCCCAGATTTCAACTGTGTAAATTGAGACAAAAAAAATAATAATCAGCATGATTTCAGTATATACACAGTAGTTTTTGCGACATTATAGTTTTGGTGGTGCACCGCGAGGTTTTTGTGCCTCAGCACAATAAAGCTTGGGAAACATTGTCTCAGTCATACATTTGACTGATTGCGTGTATTTACACAAAATGACAGCGAAGGGAAAAGACCGTCTGTTTACCAAACAGCGTCTGTAAATTGAGTGCGACGCAAAGCAACCACACACATGCAAGCGAGGTCGTGGAGCAGGGGTGGGGGTAGACCAAAAAAAGCAGAGGGTGGGGATGCTGGAAAACGAAGGAAGGAAGAACACGGGAGAAGGGTTGGTGGCGGCGCTGGGGAGGGCTGGTGGGAGGTGGGGGTGTTGCGGTATCATTGCTGACGCACATGTGAAACATGGAGGGGAGAGAGGGATGGAAAGGAATCTCTGGCTGCGATCGCCAAACCTCCAGACGAGGTCAGAAAGCCACTGGCGACATGACGAACACACACACACACACACACATATATGCAACAGCACTCATTGGAGTTAAATTGTTGCTATCAATCAGGAAGGAGGCTGCGGAATCCTTTCAACTACATGTATTCCTCTCACAATTTGACAACTGTTTCCTCACAATCGGGTCATGCTCTGTCACCAGTTTGTTTCTATGCAGACATCAAATGTGGGTGCCCTATATCTGCAAATCAAATTTCTTTTTTTAAGTGTAGAAATACATTTGTGTGTTTATGCACACGCACGTGAGACAATCCATTGTTATATGTCCAGAGGTCATTTATGGGTGGAGTGCAGGCACGCGTGTGCGCGCCCGCTCTGGACTGTCGGAGCATGGGAATGCGGTAAAGGATTTTTTTGGTATTTTTAATGTTTGTTATTAAATATTACCACAAGGGACTGCGAGTAAACCCCAGGCACTCCTCCGCCGCCTCTGCCTCGCTCGCTGCCTCCCACATCTTCGAAACAACAATGCAACCAAAGAGACTCGCCAGTTGTTTTAAATAAAAATGACTCTTGTGTAAAAGGCAAAATAAACTCGGTGTGGCTTTAAACCATTTTTTTTGGTAATTATTTAAAAGAAACCAAAGCTCATTTTAAAAATCTCATAGGGATGTTAAGAGTGGGGAAAAATGGAAGTGAAGGAATTCGGTACTGGCTGTTATGATTGGCAGCATGGTGAATGGCGATTAGATCATCTGCCTCACACTTCTGAGATTCGGAGTTCAAATCTCAAATCAGGCCTGCGTGCCACGCGTGCCACTGCGTGCTTTTTAAGTGATATGAGAGGATGACAACCATTGTTTTTTTGGGGGGGGGTGGCGGGGGGGGGGGGTGACATAATGTCCCATCTGAATCAATGAAATCTGCAAAACCACACTGTCGCTGACATATATGAAGCAGTTGAAGCTGAACCTTCTGGAGAGACATGAAGGCAAATGACATTCTCAACATCCAGCAATAAATGATTTTGTGTTTGTGACATCTTCCTTTTCCGAGACAGTCATTCTCTCTTCCGGCTGATGGCCGGTGGACTGCAGATTCCAAAATTACCGGTGCTTTCCATTGATGAGTCTCATAGGCGCAGCTATGTGGTGGCCAGTGCCAAGCCACCCCATGGGCCACCACACCCGCCCTGCAACTGGGAGATGATTGACAACCATGGGTAGGTGTTGCATGTTGTAGAATACAAGTATTTGTTACACTAAAATAACCGCCGTTTCCACATGGACCCATTTCACTGACTGATGAATAAAATTTACCGTGGGAGGAGCCAAGAGTGCAGCAGAGCAGAGCTTTCAGGACTGGTTGTGGCAGCTTGCAATATCTGGTAGGTTTTCCATAATGACGTTGGGCAGTTTTGGTCTCAATTTGTTGTGTTCTATGAAATTTTGAAGCATTTTACACAATGACATCCTGTAGCCTCTCTATGGTAGCAAAATAGCGGAAAGAATCTCCAGACTCCTTTTTTTCTCAGACAGACTTACTAATTTAGGTGACTTAAGTGTGTATGGTTTGTCACCGTGATTTTAAAAATGAGCCATCCTTTACATTAACACACAGAACCATTTCATTATAGGTGACAATGTTACACACACACACACACACACACACACACACACACACACACACACACACACACACACACACACACACACGTACAGATCCCTGGGATTAACCTGCAAAAAAATTGCTCCTAAAAATTGTAAATTGGTCCTCAAAGCAAATAATGTGATTCGCAAAATTGCTCCTTAAAGAAAAAGTTTTATCGAGCCTTGCTACATGCTCCAAACCATATCTTGAAAAGACATTAAACCAGAGGTGAGCAAACTACGGCCCGCGGGCCAAATCCGGCCCACTGGTCTTTTTAATCCGGCCCGCCGAAGGTTGGTACACAATTAAGGTTTGATGTCAACGACTACATTCATTTCATTTGGACTTGTAATGACAGGCATTTCAACGCCAGGTGTCACAGTTACTTGAAGTTGCAGAGCATAGGGAGGAAGGGGGAGACGATACGGAAGCCCGCAGTAGTGCCAAGTCAAGCAAATCCTGTTCGATACGATGGCATAATGTACTCTTTAAAGTCTGAAAAACGTGCCAAAAAATGCAAAATACTGCTTTTTAAATAAAGAAATCCAATTAATATTATGTCGAATTTAGTTCACCCTTTTGATCCGGCCCTCCACAATATTTTCTGGTTCTCATGTGGCCTTATACAAAAAATAATTGCCCACCCCTGCATTAAACGGTATAAATGCTCACTACTCTTAAAGCAGCACATACTGTGTTTCCTGGTTTGGTGTCTGGTGAAGTGCTAAAGCGTTTATTTCATCGTGAGAGTCTGACTCACGAGTTTGTCAAGGTCATCCTCATGTTTTTGCTTTTTGTCATAACCTGACTAAAACTCGGAAATTCTGGACGGCAAATAGATTCTCAAAAATATCAACAGGAATAACTCACTGGCGTTACATTAACATCCTTTTTTTGAGCTCTGCCTCAGTTGTATGGATTTATGTTTTGTGGTGTTACTCTGCATTCCTCTGGCAGCAGTAGGACTTGCCTGGCGTTGCTGCAGTGGTTTGTGGGGAGGGTTCAAGATGGACGGTTCATACCATCAAGTCCAATCTTTTTTTTGGACTATGACGCAAAACAAATTTTCTTTCAAGCGCTCACACTATCTCCAACTGGTGGGTGTCTGTCCTGTTTGCGCGTTTCTAAGGTTTTATTTTCAAGCTATCAAAGAAAATATCTCAGATGGGACATTTCAGTAGTGTCAATTCTTCGGTAATTGAAAAAAGAAGGAAGAGGACAAGTAAAACCAGAATTCCTAACAGAGCCGCATGGAAAATTGACTTTTCAAATATCTATCGAGCTATCGAGCTCGGTAGATATTTATCTGGCTATTTATCTAGCTATTTATCTGGCTAGCTAGCTAGCTAGCTATCCAGCCATTCGTCTTGCTGTATTACTGTTCAATTTTAATATGACTAGTACATGTCGTAAAAAGGAATACACACACACACACAGACACACACGCGTGCAAAACATTCTCTGTCGGGAATAACACAATATGAATTTGAGCGAACGCTCTTGCTCTTCTGCTGGTTCGTCAAAGTTGATGTTGACATTTATTCTCTGCCAAGACACACTGCAAAGCAGATTAGAGATCACATAAACAGGAATTTATAAATACGCTCCAGGAAGTTCTGCTTTTAGTTTCATGTGTTTCTATTTATTTGTTTAGAAATGACTGCTGGTAGAATGCAAACAAGATCAAAAGTAAAGCTTGTAGGGTCTGATTTAATTTATCTCTTCATGGCACCATGTTTTTAATTCCAGGAAGGAGCTCCAGTATAATTCAGGCGGATGAGTTCTGATGAAATAAAGAGACCACTTCAGAATTAACAGTTTATGGTCACAAATGCCAGGCCAAGAAACTGAAGTGCGTGTTTGTCATTCTCTGCAAATGTCAACGTGATTAATTTGTGACACACGCACAGCAAGTCCCATCCTTGATTGAGAAATCCTTTTGTTTTTCTTTTGTTTGTTGATCTAATCTGTCAGGGTCTCATTGTTTCCGAGCACTGTGTATTCAGTACATATACATATTCCCAATGTTGTGGTTATATTGAACATAAATCCACCCATTCAGTTCCCGGTTTTGTTTTTATTCCCCTAATTACATTCTTCAAACTTTTTCTTCCTTCCTGTTTGTGCTCCGTGTCTAGAGTATTCTGCCTTTCTCTCGCTCCATTTTTTTTTTAAGCATGCAAGAGCACAATTGTGAGCTTTTCCATACAAAAGCAGTCATATTTATCCTTGCGGTTTTCCAAACATTTATTTTTGGTTGTCTTCAGGGACAACACATCTGCGGGAAAAGCGAGCTCGCCCGCAACTGGTGCTTTCCCTGCGAGAATCATCTTCGCCAGCGTAAAAATAGTAAGGTCTTTTCTGGGCAGTGGAATAAAAAATTGGTGAGTTCCTCCTGTGGATGCTGTTTTTGCTTTCTCCTAGAAGGACAGCGGACAGATGGACTGTCATTCATTTTCTTTGTTTGTTTTTGCTGTCGTGTCTTCTGAATCTCTTCTGAACCATTTGCACCGATCACAACTCTAGAATAGCAACAATTTTTTAAAGTGTTTTTTAAAAAACTTTTTTTCCTACAAAATATTTTCCCCTCCCTTCTTAGAAACAGTTTGACCGTTCGAATGTATGCTTCAGATTGTCCGACGAAAGGTCTGTTGACTGTTGTACCGCCACTCTGACAATTAAATTCCCATCACCCACACTGTAAGGAGTCGGCAAAAGGGATTTTCAATCTAAAGTGGTAAATCGCTACTCTCTGCTGGCTCATTAGAACTCCCCAAAGTCCTTGCAATTTAAAGGGCCAATGCATCAGACTCATATCCACCCCTGCCAATGGAAAAAAACCCAAAATGTAGCAAAGGACGTAACTCGACCTTTGCACTGAGTGTTTTGACGCTAATTGTCACCTTAAATTGTCCCCGAGATTTAATGGGCGGAAAACAGATTTTGGTTTGCTACCTGACAACAACGACATCAACATGAAAAGATGAGAGGATGAACAAAATTCTCATTCTCCTGGACTTGCAAGACATTGTAGGATGTGAGTGGGTTGAGAGGAATTCTAGGACTGGCGAGGATCTCCTGCTTTCTTTCCATACCATGGTTTGACCTATTTTATTTTTTACATTCTTCTTGATTTTGCAATCAACTGCTACTACTGTTGCGCCTACAGTCATCCAAGGCTTCGATGACTTTGTAGGGATTCATACAGCCAAAGCCTCTTTCCGTTCACCAACTCAGTTTGCCGCATTTCTTGGCCCTATTCGCCCCAGTTTTGGAATTTGACTTTTCTTGACAAGAATCGTCCCCCAAGTCACCCTCCGCTTTGGGCATGATTGACATCTAGGTGTATGTACACCTAGATGTACATATCACTTACATTGGCCTATGGCAATGCAGCACATATCACTTATCATTACTGTAGAGTATTTTCTATACATTTTATGTAACGAGTGTGGAAGGATAAACAGTTATTTCTGTTCTTACATGTGATAATACTGGATGTCTCTATATCGCAGTTTTCCACGTAGGTGTCAATAAGGAAACACAGCCGTGATGAGGCGAGCAGATACTGTGGGAAAGGGACTCAACGGCTTTTTTTTCTGGTTTGCTTCAGGGCTGCTTCTACAGAGCAAGCACTGTACCATTTGCAGGGGGTCGGGACACAGCGCTGCCATTAATAGTCAAAATCACAAAGGATTGTACTTGTCTATAGATTTCAAAAGATTGAAGCGGATTTTTTTTTCTGTTAGACTAGACTTGTTCTCCTAAAGCCTGACTAAATGACCGCTTCACTTCATTTCAGAAAGTTCTTTGACCCTGAGATGCTAGAAGTTGGTGGCAAAGCGCATTTTCTTTCCCCGTTAGGCAAGACAATCGATGGATCAGGGGTGCCCGTTACGTCGATCGCGATCGACAGGTAGCTCGCGAACTGGTCTCAAGTCGATTGTGATTTAGTTAACGGGCTGCAAAAGTGAGTCGCATGCCTCCGCGTCAGGCTGTTGCTCATCATGCCATGCGCACGTGTGTGGTAACGGGTCGATCGCGGGAGGTTGGTTGATCAAACAGTAGATCTTTGATCAAAAAATTTTGGGCACCCCTTTATTAGATGCAATGTAGTAAAGGTGCCATGGCTGGTCGACCAATATGCCATAGGCCAGGCATGTCCAGCTCGGTTCCCCTGTCTTGCCTGTTTTCGCTTCACTCCCTGCTGCAACACGCCTAATTCGGCAAGCTCTGAAGAAGCATGAGAACGATCCTCATCCTTTGAATCAGGTGCGTTGCAGCAGGTACGGCTGGAAAACAGGCAGCACAGCGGCCATCGGGGAGCGAGTTTTCGGACACCCCTGCCATAGGCCGTCGAAGGGTCGCCATGGCGATAATCGCAAAGCTGTGGGGTGTATTTAAGGAGTGAATGTGGTGGTGGATCTTAAAACTGTCTCTGCACAAGAAATCTATTTAAAAAACCATGATTCCTCGGAGTCGACAGTTTTATAAGGCCAGAGTTATTTGTCAATGTTTTTTATACGTGAAATTCCAACCTCGTCTCCCATAACGAATCCCTTTAAGAGTTATTTCTTTCCCAATTGTTTATTGCAGCATGGGTGTAGCTGCTGTAAATCCTTTTGCTCGCTGTTGTGGACTATAACTCTTTCTAGTAAATTGCACTTTTTTTTTTAAATTCAAGTGTCCAGAAATATATTAGTAAAAAAGAAAGCCAGCGTGAAGTCACAGATCCAATTTGACCTCTGCCTTGCGCTCATGCCAAGTGAATTAAGGGACTTGACAATGGCTTTTTGGAGACTGCAAAGAAACTTAGTTCTGTCTGAATACAATATCTAAAAAAAAACTAAAAACAAATCTGTCCAGAGCTGCAAAATAACTAAATAAATAAATCAAGGGCTTATAACGAAGGAAACACATGCTGTATGTATCTACTGTACTGTGAGTACTGTGAGCTATACTAGCCTACTAACAAAATGACTAAGTTGGCTACAAATACACAATGCTCCTTCAAGATTAATTTTTTTTTCCTGCATTGCATCCTGTAGAGCAGGGGTGCCCAACCTGTTTTGACCGAAGATCTACTTTTCGATCAACCAACCTACCGCGATCAACCGGTTACCGCACGCACTGACCAACGCATGCCTACCTACCTTCGTCGAGACCTGACGTAGAGGCATGGGACGCACTTTTGCAGCGTGTTCACTATCGTAGCTCACGTGTACCGTTTTAAAATGCTCCTCTCGGCCCTCCACATTCTCCTTCTTTGCCAGTACCCTCGGTGAATTGTACATGAAACTCAGTTTTTTTTTTTGCAACAGCCACCTGCCTGGTATCCCGCTCTGCTGATAGAAATGTGTCGCAGGCCATGATGCAAATCTTTGTTTACAGAAACGTGAAAATTAAATATTATGCTACACATTTTTACAGCATTGGAATACGTTAAGAATGTTTTTGTGTCATGTTTGTCCTCCTACAGAAACCATATTAAAACAAACAAATATACTTCCCTCCCCCATCTTTTTCCATTTTCGAACGTTTTTGAAAATTCCTCCAGGGAGGCACTAGGGCGGCGCTAAAGAGCTGCATGCAGCTCTGGAGCCGCGAGTTGCCGACCCCCGATCTAAGTCAATATAATTAAAAACAGACGCAAATTCTCCCATTGCCTGGCAAAACAATTCCGGTATGAAAAGACATGCAGATCAGCCATATAGCACTACTTAGTAGCCAAAAAGGACATCTTATTGTTATAATTTTTTTTTTAAATCAGGTTATTCTCACATCACTGTACCTCCACACTGAGCGTATTGACAACTTCCATGTTTCTTGCTCACTTCTGTAATTCCATTTTAATGTCAAAATTGACATCTTGACAAGCAACTAACTGCTTTCAGAGCAATAAATAACACAGACACAAATATAAACATGTGTACACTCACATCGGACCTTCGTGTGCGCACACATCCGTACTTGTGGGAAATGCTTCTTGACTAGCGTCTGCGAAGGGATGAGATGTGTCCAAAAAGTTCCAGGACTGGTGTCAGATGACACCGATGAGCTTGCCGATGGTCAGTTTCTCTAGAAAGAGATCCCTATCATGAGCTATACACGATTCTGAAATGGTGCAGATGCTTGAAGTGACACACTTGCATGCTTTTACGTTGCATTTATTTTTTTAATAGTATTGAGGTTGCTTATGGTGGGAAAGTCCCTGCTGAAGACCCGGGCAAGGCCTGCTACTTGTATAAAGTTACAAGCATTTTATTCTCTATACTGAATATGTTCAATTTGATAACAAAAATCCCTTTGCAGTTTCTCTTATTTGAGGATTTACAGTGTTTAAAAGGTGACCAGTCCGCTGCCACCCAGTCCAGGTCTCGCGTCAAAGAGGAAATGACTGCATACACTCCGACGTCTCTGTAGTGTCCGGGGTGAGGGCTGATGGACACATGCACGCACACACACAGACAGGATTTACATCCGCAACCACACACACACACACACACACACACACACACACACACACACACACACACACACACAATGGCAAAGTGAAGACGAAAGTGACACATTTGCTTTATAGCTTAAATACACACCAAGTGGAGCACGTGGTTCACAGTACGGGTGCGGAGTGTGAGGTTTTTTGTTTTTTTTTTGACTGCCTGTGTGAGTTAAAAATGGAATGTTTCAGCTACATAAAATACTTCCTGTTTTGACGACTTCCTCGCTGAGCCGTCCCCTCAACAAAACAGTCCCAGAGCCCCACAACAGTCTGACTGACACAGGGAAAAAAAAAAATAAAATGTGTTTCTGTTCAAATAATTCCACGCATTGCAGCGTGGTAGCACATTCTCGTCGTGTTATTCTTGAATTTTATTGTCCCCAACGGATTCGTTGGTTGTTTTTGTGTGCAGAATGGAGGATTTCCTTCTGACTGCAGCATTTGGGGAGGGGGTGGGGTGCCGAGGGGATTGTCAGTGCAACTTAGTTCAAGTTTTTAACAATCAATGTGTATTGTGATCCAAATTTCAAATCGCCCCAAAAAGTATTTATGTTCCATATGAAACTTTTGCTCAGCTCAGTCCTTCTCAATTAGTGGGACGGGCTTCGCTGGGTGGATGCGTTGTGATGTCAACATGCTTTTAAAATGATTTTTTAGTTTTAAGTTGATCTATATTTCTGTCTTTTTTTCCTTCTTTAATTTGAATAAGCATATACCGGGAAAGTTATGCAGAGTTTTCCTGAAAACAATTTCATAGACAAATGATACTATAGAAACATTTTCTCCCTCGGAGTCACTGACTTATAATACAATACATCCTGATATATGTAGCGCTGTCACTACAGCTGCAGCTGTCACAAATGACCAAACGCTTGACCAAATGAATGTAAACAACATTTAAAATGAAAATAGTTCATCAAACATGTTTGCAACCCTGATCTTTTGTGTTGATTCATATTTCATCCATCCATCCATCTGTTTTTGGATCCACTTTTTCCTCACAAGTGTCGCAGGGCGTGCTGGAGCCGATCTCAGCCTTCTTCGGGCATTAGGCTAGGCGGGGTAGTAGGCAACCTGAACCGGTTGCCAGCCAATCGCGGGGCACGCAGAGACGAACAACCATTCGCGCTCAAGCTCACACCTAGGGACAATTTGGAGTGTTCAATCAGCCTTTCGAATGTGGGAGGTAACCTGAGTACCCGGAGAAAACCCACAGAATTGAAACCTGTAGCTCTGCACTGTGTGGTTGACACGCTAACCACTGGACCACCGGGCCGACAAATTTTATTCAAGAAGGTAAATTAGATCCTGAACAGAAGAAGTCTGATGTTAATCTATGTGAAATAAATAAATAAAGTTATCAATCAATTAATAGATAAATAAATAAAAATCCAAATGTAAAAATGAAATCAATGTAACGTGAAACTATTTTATGTCAACCATAGGCCTTTTTAATGCATTTACAAAGTTTTAAACTGTAACTACAAATACAAATCTTCACTGAAGCATCATCATTTGGTCGTGACAATTCAAATGTAATGAATCAAAAGTGAGATGTAAACGACATTCTTTTTTTTTTCCCCAGACACTTTTAGATAATTGGTTAAATTGATTTTGGGACTTTGTTGCCATTCCTCTTGAGGAAGAAACATAACAGTTGGGTTAATGGGTGAGGTAAGTGAGCAAATAATGCTCGCCACGACCTCTCCTTCACTTTGTAGTGTTTGTCCGCCCACACATTCCACTTACTTTTTCATTCCATCTTTCTAATCCCTGCAGCTGTTGCTCTGACTTGCACTGACTGTGGCCTCCTTCGGACAAAACCCATCTCTACACGTGTCTGTGTCTTTGTGGGAAAGTCACATGAGGGAAAAGCTCTATTCTGGTCGAAGGGGCCCGAGAAAGGGTGAGTGTGCAATGTGAGTGGCTGAATGAGTGGAAGCCAGTATGGGAAATGAATTGGTGAATTCCTGTTGACTTGTCCCATTTTAAGAACACTCGCCCAGCACACATGCAGGCACACACAAAGACACATACACACACCTCTTCATGTTCTCTCAGGCCCATTGTGTTCCCCCTTCACCTCCTTCCTCCATCCATCCATCCTCACATCCTAGCAAAATACACGCTGGCTCTGCATTCGGATATCACAAATCTATCAGCCACACGTTTGGCTCCATCACGGGCAAGCGAGGCAATTGTTTGCGAAGAATAGCTCTATAATAAATGCTCGGGCTAAAAAGTGTGTTGGCTGTAAAAGTTATTTATGTCTGCTAATGATGTATTATTGAAAGTAGGGCTATCCAAACTCTGTCCTCGAGTCCGCTATCCGTCCCGTTTTGCTTCTTTGCCTGCTGCAACAGCCCTGATTCAAATCGGATTCAAATTCCGATTGTTATCCGGCTTCTGCAGAGCTTGCCGATGATCGGATCCCGTGAATCATGTGTGTTGCAGCAGAGGGAGAGATGCAAAACAGGCAGCACAGCGGCTGATTTAAAGCAAAAATATCATTTGGATGATACCAAAGAATACTAACAAAGAGAATTGTGCGATGTATGGTCACCCAAAGCAGCGTGGTCAATCATAATGGCCTCACATTAAACCAATGTTTACATTTAAGTGTATAAAAACAATAGCCGTTTCCTAACGAGCTGTCTTCTGCGCCCACACATGGAAATTTCAGCCTGGAAAATTTCGACATCTAAATAGAGAAAGTATGTGACGCTCACTTTTAGATATTGCTCTTGTTTTTTTTTACTTGTTTAATCTGCATGTATGTGAGGAGTTTTTTGGTCATATGTAGCCAAACTCTCAAATGTGTATCTTTTAGAGTACAGTAATCCCTCGTTTATCGCGGATAAAGGGGACCACCATCCGTGGTCTGAATCTCTTCGACCAAATACCTCCAGCGAGTGAGGCAAGTCCCAAGAAGCCAGATCAATGGCAAGAATAAGACTCGGGCAATAAACAGCTATGCCCTGCCAGTGATCAGATACCCTGCAGGAATAATAAGGTGGCCAAAGGAAGAGATTCAGACCACGGACGTTAAGACCCGAAAGCTCCTAACCATGCATGGGGGGTTCCATCCCAAATCCAGCACCCTTAGACTGTACGCAAGCCGAAAGGAAGGAGGGCGGGGACTAGTGAGTGTAAGAGCCACTGCTGTCCAGGATGAAACATCCGAGCTCGATGAATACATCAAGGAGAAGGCTCCAACGGATTACGTACTCAGAGAATGTCTCAAACAATGGGGAACAGAAGATGAGACGCTGGAAGAGGGACCATCATGGGAGGACAAGCCCCTACACGGGATGTACCACCGGACCATAACTGAAGTGGCTGATCTCAAGAAATCCTATCAGTGGCTAGAGAGGGCTGGCCTGAAGGACAGCACAGAGGCACTCATCCTAGCTGCTCAGGAACAGGCCTTGAGCACCAGAGCCATCGAGGCCCAGATATACCACACCAGACAAGACCCAAGGTGTAGGTTGTGCAAAGAGGCACCTGAGACGATCCAACACTTAACTGCAGGGTGTAAGATGCTGGCAGGGAAAGCCTACATGGAACGCCATAACCAGGTGGCTGGCATAGTCTACCGAAACATCTGTGCGGAGTATGGACTGGAAACCCCAAGGTCAAAATGGGAAACACCTCCGAAGGTGGTGGAGAATGACAGAGCGAAGATCCCGTGGGACTTCCAGATCTAATAAGTCTATACTTTCTACTCGTTCTACAGGGAGCTTCGCAGGGAGTTATTTTGGTGATTAAAGCTTTTTTTTCTGTTACACACCCTGCATGTACGATATTGTTGTTGCGGTTGTAATTGTAATTTTATTGCTTTGCTCTGATGTGTAGTTTTATCACTGAATACTTATTTATTCTTAATGAATGAATTGGTGCACTAGATTTCATTTTCACTCGAGTACTCGTACAACTTCGCAAAATGTCAGGAAGGATTTTTTATGCTTACTTTAAATTAGAATTGCACTGACATGGAAAATAATGGTTTCAGCATTATTTTGGGTTTTTTGGTCCCCCCTTACTGTTCCTTTGCTTTTTTGAACCAAACCAGAAACCAACCCATTTTATTTAATTGTATGCTGGTCACTGAATACTTCCTGTCTGTCGGGTGCTGTTTGGCACACGTGCTTGGTTTGTGTGTCAGTCAGAATAAAATAATAAAATAAAAGACAATGTGCAGGGTTTCACTCAAGCTTTTGCAAGGGTAGAACATTGGTCACGGAAAGGCAAATCCAATTTTTGGGTCAGGTCCATTTAAAAGTGCCCAAAGACTGCAGTTCACTGACAGATGTTTGTGGTTTGCACATATTGTGGGACTGCCTGTTAGGTTCTTGAAATAATCACCCGTACAGAACGCAGCCAATTGCAGTGGAACGTCGAAACTCGAACATCCCTGAGGTTGTACACGTTAAACTGAGGTCACACTGTCACATAAAAGCTTTGAGTTTGAATTAACGGTGCACAGTGTATAGGGTAGATGGTTTAATTTTGGCCTACGGTATAGATTTAGATTCCATCGACCATTGCGTTAATCCTTGTGTTGTGCTGGATGACCTGCCAACATATGTTTTTAAACAGCTCCCAGATTGTTAAAAAATGATGGATATACTGTATGTAAGTTATCCATCCACCTTACTTTGCAGCCAGCTCAGGAACTAATTTGGAAATGCTGAGCGACTAGCTCTAATACAAATCTAACTTGAGCTGCACCAGCTACAAACTGGGGCTGAATAGCTAGTAACGCTAAACACTGTCCTTCCACAGTACAGAGCCGCTCTTCCAAGATGCCAACACTCGCATCCATGGCGACTTGTTAGCTACACTTCAAGTATTGTTGTCACTGAAGGACAAGGAACAAAGCATTTAACAACACACTGAACCAGAAGTGAAAGTAGGAGATGACAAAGAAGCCATGCTAACCGCTAAGCTAACATGAAATGTACATTAGCCAAACACCAAAATAAGTGATTGGGTGGTGCAGAACATTTGTAACAAAGTTCTGACTGCAATCGCTTGAAAGCCGAATGTAATCAAGTGTGAACAGCAAATTAGCTGGGAAATGAATGTGTTGTCTTGAGAGAAAATAATCCCAAAGCTACATAGTAAGCGCTCAAAAAAAAAAAAAACCTGAAATGAATCAATAGTTTGATGTATAATGTCAGCCAGGAGGACTTTTAATTGTGTTTGTTTGCACAAGAGTGCTTTATTTTAGTTTGATTTTGAGATGCGAAAAATTAATGTGCTCAAAATTACACCATATCTTTGTTTTTGTTTTGTTGGTTTTACAGTTGATGGTCCTTTGCCAAAGGACTATACAACCAATTTAAAAGTAGTCCCTTCATAATATTTATTACGTACGCTTATACCTTGAAACATACCGTGATCCCAAAGCGATTGAATTTGAAGCCATAGCTCACTGCCCCAAGCTTGAAAAATGTCACAGAATATTCAACAAACATTAACATCCGCAGTATCGTGACACGAGACCTAAAAAAGCGCCTGCGTCAAACTTATTTTCACCCCCCTCCACGTTTTAGTGAGTGATGCTCTCAGAGGGCCACTTACAACTGTGAATGGGAAAATAAGAGCATTTTACGGTGCCCAAAGCGCTTGACAAAGCTTCACATTCACCCACTCATGCGCGCATTCAAACTCCACGAGGCAGCTGCCGCCTTGCAAGGCGCTGCCAGGACCTCTGGGAGCAAATTGGAGTTCAATGTGCTGACCCTTCAGACACCGGACAACCTGCTGTAACCACCGAGCTATCTGAAGTTTCTGCTTTCTAGCAAAACTAGTAATTCACAAACAGCAACTATACTTTTCAAGTTCTCTCGTCATCTGCGGTCTTTGTTAATCAACTGGACCTCATTTGCAAGTTACCCAAATTAGATTCTGCTGCGTCACTTCGGTTTTGAAGGACTTTGATCGTTTGTAATAGAAGAATTACAATAGGTGAAAAATGTTGAAACTTGTTGTTTCTCATTGATTAGCGAACTGACATTTCACGCTCTGGAGGTAATCCAGAATACAGTTCCAGGATTTGGCTGTCTTCTTCCGCGATTGTAATTCTGAGTAACAAGGACAAATGTGTTAACCATTTTAAAAGGCTGTTTGGAAGGATAGTAATAAGTAATCTGTATTTAAACATGAGGGCGGGCGGTTGTGCAATTTTTTGTTTCCGTCTTTATTTTGCTGCCTGGTGGAAATCTCAAAGAGTTAATGGCTAAATCATGAGAAAACTGTGAGCGGATTTAGAGCTTTACATCAATCTCCACGTCTCGATTTACAACTCCCTCAGGTGTTGTCACTGTGACCACACAGCCATTGCAGTAGTTGATGTCATTTTAATGAACGCAATCAGAAAGTCACGTCTCCTCCCAGACGCTTTTGTACTTTGGAGATGGATCCGTATTACATATACACACACTTGGTTCAAGGTTTTACTTTAGGAAGATCCCACTTAAATGTGAGCTCATTGTCTTTCAAGGTAACACTTTGAGATTACGTGTACTTTTATCAACGGCTACAAAAGATTTTACAAACAAAAAATTCCTCTCATCCATAATGACATTGGGAAAGTAATACATTCTTATACAATAGTTATGTCGTAATAATTAGAGCATATATCGAGTCTCACACAGGAGTTTTACACTTGGTCAAATCCTTATTTTATTTCACCAGTTCTGGGTGGCTCTGGAATATATCCCGCTCAACCCTAAATGCCAAAAGTTACAGTACCTATTTTTAAGGAAAAATTTTTTTACCATTTAAAAAATAAATAAATAATAGTTTTGATTCAGAAAAGTCGCATTATGAGAATAAAGCTTTTTAAAAAAAAATAATAGATCAACTCTTAAAATTGAAAACATAAACAAAATTGTGTTAGGATAAAAAGTCGTATTCTTACAAAAGTTGTATTTTTACAAAGCTACGGTGGTTTCCTCTATTTATTTATGTGCATGTTCCCATGTGTAAGTATGCATTTTTTTTTTTAACAGATACGATATAATAATAACTTGAAAATGATTTTGCTGACCCACAAGCTCCATTTCATTGACCCTACTTTGGTGAGTCATTGGTCTCAAAGAATAAAGTCCTGCGTAAAAAACAAGAAAAAAAAGACCTCCATCTTTGTGTGGCTACTTAGAGTGGTGTTCGTCAACACACGCACACACACACACACACACACACACACACTCCCACACAGGTAGATGGTAAAAGGCCAAACCAGGGTGTTGTGTACCAAACCACTTGGTGAAAATGTTGCTCCAGGTGTAGCACTGAGAGTAACAACAGGAAGTGGAGGGGAGGCATTTATTTGAATGGACATTGCACCTGAAACATCCACGCTATAACTAAACTGTCGTGGATAAGTTTAGTATCCCTATTTAATGTTTCACTACATTTCAGACAAACAAAGTTGAAATATTTTAACCAGTTTAGGTCCGGCTTGCTCCATGAAGCCCTCTTTCAGCAACGAGATGACAAAACAATATGCGTTGGTAGGAAGTGAGTGAGCACTGTGTAACCAGGGAGTATTGCATGTCATTTATAACGGTAACATTCCTTAAGTAGGTCAAGTAGAGAAGAAGCTGGTTCCCAGCCGTTTCTGTAACCCCACTGATGTAATGTCAAACCACAAAACAGCAGCAGCTGCTGGCATCAAGGGGTTTCGCCACCCCCTACCCACCCCCACCCCCCGCCATCTTTGTAGTCTCCTTTTCCACCCTTGTTCTTGGTTTCACCGTCACACACTTTGAATTCAACCATTTGAATCCGTCATTTCCTCGCAGCGCAGATGTATCTTAATCCCGCACGTTCATGCAATAAACTTTCACATTTAACCTATCGGTCCTGCCATTATTTTGTGCTTGTTTACAGGAGCTCTTCACTTTGTTTACATTTAGCGTCCGCTTCAGTGGCCAACAGAGGAAGTTTCCACCCTTTCATCGGATTAATTATTGAGTCACCAGTGTACCTGGAACATAAATTCCTGAAAATTCCTGACCGAGGAATTTGTGCTGAGAGAGCAGCGGCACAAAAGAAAGGCTCTCGCCAGATTTAAGCTTCGGACCTGGGACTTCGATGGGGACTTAAGTATTCTACTCGAAACGTTAATACTGCCACTATCATGTCGCACTTTTGCAAAGTAATAGACAGGAACACAAAATAACAATGCGGAGAGCGAGTGAGAGCGAGTGAGAGCGAGAGAGAGAGAGAGAGAGCGAGAGAGCGAGAGAGCGAGAGAGCGAGAGAGAGAGCGAGAGAGCGAGAGAGCGAGAGAGAGAGAGAGAGAGAGAGAGAGAGAGAGAGAGAGAGAGAGAGAGAGAGAGAGAGAGAGAGAGAGAGAGAGAGAGAGAGAGAGAGAGAGAGAGAGAGAGAGAGAGAGAGAGAGAGAGAGAGAGAGAGAGATGATCATATTTGGGACAAATATCCAAAGTGTTAAAAGTCTGGATTATGTGTTTAAAAACATAATGTTGGTGTTGCATTACTGGGGAAGTTAATACACTCTATGCGGCCCCACGAGTCTGAGCAATTAATTTTGATTCATATTGTCCTTGTGGAATAGTAATTAAGTAGCAACATCCACCTGGTCAATCCACCTTTGTTCCATCTCAGGGGGCAGCCATTTTGCCACTTGCTGTCACGGTTGAACGGGTAAAAAAAAACAACAACAAAAAAACACATCAGTTACAGCTCAGCTTGTGAGTGTGGCATGGACAATCTCAGAAAAGAGGAATCACAATCAACAGGAATCATGTGCTGGGCGATACCATCTTCCACTCTACTCATTTGAAAAACATAACTGACAATGGGTGGCAGTCAGGGGTTGGATTCCAGTTGACAAATACAAATGTAGTATGATGCAGTAGCAGTAGATGAGTTAACAACAAATTATGGTTCACATTTTCCGACGTTTGTATGGAGGAAGGCCGTGGGCCACTCCCCTTAAACGGTTTGAGACCCCAACGGAACTTGGAGCCGAAGCAGATTCGGAGTGGGCGGCCATTTGCATTGACTGGACAGAAGAAAAAGAAAGAGGGTTGGAAGATAGATGAGCAGAGCAGATTGAAACATATTTTTTTGCAGTGCCATTCAGTTGATTGCAATTAATGTTTCATATTTGTGATGAGGGTTCCACAAAACATTAACCGGGGCTTTTTGGACAAAAACCAGTATTTAATGTTTTTAATTAGACGATGCTCCAGCATTATAAGTGTCAAGGTATAACTTTGCTACCCCTTGGCAATCCATCCATACATCCATACATCCATCCAACTTCTACCGCTTATCCGGGGCCGGGTCGCGGGGGCAGCAGCTTTAGCAAGGAAGCCCAGATTCCCTCTCCCTAGCTACTTCTTCCAGCTCTCCCCGGGGGATCCCGAGGCGTTCCCGTGCCAGCTGGGTAGCATAGTCTCTCCAGCGTGTCCTGGGTCGTCCTCGGGGTCTCCTCCCAGTGGGACATGCCCGGAACACCTCACCAGGGAGGTGTTCAGGAGGCATCCGAATCAGATGCCCAAGCCACCTCATCTGGCTCCTCTTGATGTGGAGGAGAAGCGGCTCGACTCTGAGCCCCTCCCGGATGACCGAGCTTCTCACCTTATCCCTAAGAGAGAGCCCGGACACCCTGTGGAGAAAGCTCATTTCGGCCGTTTGTATCCGGGATCTCGTTCTTTCGGTCATGACCCATAGCTCGTGACCATAGATGAGGGTTGGAACATACTGTAGATCGACTGGTAAATTGAGAGCTTCGCCCTTTGGCTCAGCTCCTTCTTTACCACGACAGAAGAACACTAGCAGGTCTATTGCATTGTACAATGTTTTTCTCGTGCAGTGGTGCTTTTAAGATAATAAGACTTGAATTTTTCTTGTGACATCTTTCCCCATTCAAATTAATATAAATAACACTGACATTGATCAGTTCAAATCAAGAAAAATCCTTGGCAAAAATATACAGTAATGACTTAATGAAATGGAATTAAAAAGAACTCTGCAGTTTTTGTCACGCGCCTCCTTCAGCGCAGATTTTGCTGCTTATTCTGGTATGTGCAACTCAGCCCCCCTTGGGCAGTATGAGACAGTTAATACGGAGAAACTGTAGGCCCACTGGAAATTCAGCTCCTCCCTTGGTTTCTCAGTACAGCGGTAATATTAGTAATTCTTCACAGAGGATAAAGAATACATGCATGTGAGTATCGTCATATTATCTGTACATATAAGCTGCTGCACCATTTGTGTTCAGATCGGCATTGCTTGAAGGATGAACACCACCACACAGATGCTAATTGTTAGCTCGTGTGCCTATCGTGTTGTGAGGCTATGAGGTTGTTGTAAATACTCGTAATTCTTTTTGCTTTGTTTATTTTGACAGTAGACTTCAGCTGAGAGAGGCAAGAAATAGCTTGAGGCCTCTTTTTGGAAGAATTTTTAAAGTTATCTGTTCAACTGCTGCTTCTTGCAAAGTGAGGTGAGTATATCAAGTTTACACTCGTGAGTCAAAGCAAAAAATCGGCCCATGATGTCTCATATTTTGTGTCCAATTCTAATTGGAACCAAATCCATCAGCTGTTTTTTAACCCGTGTGATTAAATCGAACATGACTTTGAACACTTACCGGTAGTTGAAAATTTGATTGAGTGAAAACGATAAAACGACCATGCTTTCTGTCTGATAATGGTGCAAAGGTTAGGTATTGTTACGAGTGAATCGTTAGGACTTGATGTTTAGGTCTCCATGTTTTCCTGCCAGCGGGCCTGATTAGTGAGGCTGAGCAGATGAGGCTGGTAACCAAAACAGAGGAGGAGACATGGAAACACACAACTAATCATCCGCACACACTAATCATTGTGTACAACCATGACATCTTTCCATGAGAGACAGTAAGTGTGAGAGGGAGTTCAGTCGAAGTCAGCGACTAAAAAAAAACAAAAGTCTGCGACGGTTTAAATGTGTGTTCTTTTTATAACTGGAAGGTAACTTGTCGAAAAAGACACATCTGGATTGCGTATGTCCTCGTTGTTAGTTTTTGCCACAATGAGACTCAGATGTGATGAATACATCTGATAAACAAACTTTATGACACACAACCAGTGGGAAAGTGCGCAGATCTAGCGTCTTGCTCGGAAATTAAAGCAAGGGAGGGTTTATGGTAATGTTGCAGCCTGGGCATCCAAATGAGAATCTGCTGTCTTGCACTGTGAGACCCACCCAGTATGACATACTGCTCTTGCCTGTGTTCTATTGGGACGTGCCAGAAGGAGGCCTGCAAGCTATTTTATAAGTTCTCATGACAGAGTTGACGCAGCAACAGAGTTGGATTTTATATTCATCATACAAAATTGATGTGGCTCTACATTTTGAATCTCCACCCCGCACCCTGGCCACTTTTCATACTCATAACTGTCTTTGGATAGTGGCACAGTCAAATGGAAAAAAAAATCTGCGCTTTGTAAGGGTGGGTCATATTAAATCATTTCAGCAATATTTGGTATTTAGGAATTGTGTCAACCGTGTGGAATTTCAATCTGATGTTCATGTCAATGAAGTTATGCTCGATCGACGCAACCTCTGACGGCAAAGTCAGACGCAATGAGTTTGTTGCCTTAGCTGTTGTCATAGCAATGCACCACAAATTACTCTTAGTAGACACAATTAGTATGGCAAAGAGTAAATCTACAACATTTGGAGATGGTCATCCAAGTCTGCAATTTATTTATAAAGCACACAATGTCATAGGAGGCAAGTTATTTAATTCCCCAACATTCGGGTGCTCATTTTCAGTGTGTATGTGTGTGTATGTATGTATGTATATGTATATACAATTGATGAGGAGCTCAGAGAGGGCTCAGAGAGGAGCTGGAGAGAGCCTGGAAGGTAAAGGTGACAGTAGTGCCTGTGGTTGTCGCAGCACTCGGGGCAGTGACCCCCAAACTAAATGAGTGGTTTCAACAGATCCCAGGAACAACATCGGACATCTCAGTCCTGAAATGTGCAGTGCTGGGAACAGCAAGGATACTGCGCAGAACCCTCAAGCTTCCTGGCCTGAGGACCCGAGCTGAATGAGGGACGGACACATCAGTATATATACTGTAGATGTATATTTTTTTCATTCGCTCAATAAAGCGACTTTAAATGGTCCATTGGTGTGAATATAAGTGGGTTTTGTTGATATGTGCTTGATGATTGAAGGAATAGTGTATCCTGCCTCCTGTCTTCTACAGGACAATTAGGAGAACAGAACAAGTGGTGCCCAGCCAGTTCACACAGACCAGGCCACACCATACAAACACACCAAGGTTGATCTAGTGGGGAGGAAATTGAGTTATCAGGGCGTAATGCAGCTCCTTGTGTGTGTAATCAGAGCAGGCTTACAATATAGGACCATTGTAAGGTGGATCCCAGCAAGCTAGCGAACACTTGGGGAAGCTGCCCCTCTCACTAGATTAATGCTGGGGAGAATGCGTGTGTGTGTGTGTGTGGGGGGGGGGGGGGGTTGTGTGTGTCTGTGTGGGTGGTGGTGAGACTTGCGTGGGAGTCGTGGCTGACGGATTGTGGTGGGAATGTGTGCGTGAATATGACAGGAATTTCTTGTTGGTTTTTAAAACTTCATTAGCCTTTAATTGTTGGAGTTTATTGACACAAGTATCAAGAAATATGAAAGACTTGATCATAACAACTTCCACTCCTCGAGGACCTTCTATAAGATTTTGGAGTGTTCCTGTCGGAATTTCTGCACATTCATTCAGACCAACATTAGCGTTATCAGAATACTGCTTGTATTCCTTCACTTTTCTTGCCTTATTTATTGGGACGCACGGATCAAGTAGGCCTAGTCTGCAAAAAAAAAAAGGATTCAAGTATTTTAAAAGAGTACAAGTCATCCAATTTTCTCAATCTTTATTAATAACAGTTCAGGACACTAACAGTTCTTCAGAACGGGAACTAAATTTGGCGATCCGGTCCTCTCTCGCATCTCTCACAAAAAGTCCTCCTGTTTTTCTTAAACTGGCTTTTCGCATCACCGAACCTTTCTCTCCTCGACAATTTTTGAAAAGACATGACTTGGGATTTGCTGACAAGATATATTTTAACTCCCACTTGTGTCACTGCAGAATTACGCTTTGCTAAAAGCTGTCATGAGCCTGAGCTATGCTCGGCAATTAATTATTTTTTAAAAAAACAACAACAACAACACAATACTCCCATGGCAACAACACAACAAAAAGCTTTGAGCCACACTACTATTAAATTTGATGTCAAGTAGAGACCGCAAAATATCATGTGGGCCCCAAATGGCCCCTGGTCCGCATATTTGAGAACGATCTTCTATAACGTGCTATCATCTTTTTTTTTTAAATTTTTTTCCAATTCTTGTCTCTTCGCCTCTACCTCAACACACATGCCAGTCAGACACACACGGTCTTGGCTCGACTCAACTCCTCCCTCCCTTTTTTGCACTTGAGAGAATCACAAGAAGTCAGTGATATGACACAACATCTGTCTGTGTGTACATGTGTGTTTGCGTGTATGTGTGTGTGTGTGTGTGTGAGTGAGTGTGTGTGTGAGAGAGAGAGAGCGAGAGAGAAAGTGAGAGAGTCCACAAGTCCACTCTGAGGGGTTAACCTCATTCTCTTTTCTCTCGCTCTACCTCAATTTCTCCCTCCCTCTGATTGCCTTTTTGTTGCAGCCCCTCACTTTCTCAACATTCGGACCGGGAGAACTGTTGCCGTGCATGCGTGTGCATATATCTACTGTATGCATGCGTGTGGACGCAATAGTTTGGGTGTCCCCTCTCAATGCTGTGGAGCTCCCTGGACTGAACTGTACGAGAATATGGACAGATGGGACCTTCCCGTTGAATGACCGCACCGCACACTGGTAAGGCAACTGGACAAGTGATTCACGTCGAGAGTGTTTAGGGTGTCGACAATTTTAATGCAACAGGCCGCGTAGTGCTTAATGCTCGGTGTCTTCCACTTGGCAGAGCTCAACTGACATCTTTGTTTGGTGAAAGGCGCCTGTGTACACCCATGGCATCTTTCACCCGTCTTCTGCCCCCACCCCCACCCCCCGACCCCCCATTCCTGTCTTGCCTCTCAGCCATCACCTCACCCCACCCCACACTCTCTCCCCGGTCAAAGTTACTCAAGTTACCGGTTTCCTCCTGTTGTTTTGAGCCCTGTGGTTTATGCGCAGTACTCTGAGGGCGCTCCCACGCTCTCCAAAAGAAAAAGAAAGCAAAGGAAAGAACAGTAACTATTTGAGAGCCTCAAAAGTAGTGAGAGAAGAAAAAAAACGGCTCGCCACATGCTCACGTTTAGTACTTCATACCTGGTTTGTCACTTTTTTGTTTATTGTACAAATTGCTTTTTTTCCCTTCTTCTTCTTCTTCTAAAGAGGTATTAGGGTGGCTGAGGTGGTGAGAAAATTGGAAACAGAGCCACCCACAGTGGAAGTGAGTCAGCTCGATATTTAGTGATGTGTTTACTTTGGAAATGGCAGAAATTAGGCGAGCAACGTGGGGGAGGGGAGAAGGGGTTAAAGGGGTCCTAAAATATGTCAGAAGTGAAGAGGAAAACAATGAATTTGCACTAGCATTTGTTCGAAGCAGTGCAAAAATGTTTTGTGTGTGTTTTCCTGGAAGTGTTGCTTACAGTTGGGGATGAAAAAGTGGGAAACGTGTCGAAAAATGATGAGCGGCTCAAGGCTGTTTACAAAGGGAGGGAGCGGATTGTGTCCATCTGGGACAATCCCAGCTCAAAGCTTCTCCACCCTTAGCCCAAAAAAATCTGTCCCCCCCCCTTCTCCCTCACTCTCTTTTTCTCCCTCCCTCGAATCCAGCGTCTCTTCATCAGGTGCAACTGCAAACATTTGGATTGCATCCTGCAAACCTTCACGGACCTCTGCATCAGCACCTGTTGCAAAAAAAAAAAAAAAAAAAAAAAAGCAATAAAATTGATCAGGAAGCGATTGGAACTTTTTTTTTGGCCATTAGACTCACAATGGAAGCATCTCCCCCTGCTCCAGAATTTTAAATAGAAAAAAAAATCCCTAATGTCTCCTTCAACAACAAAGATATGGACAAACTTGAGCAAAGAGTTTAACCGTGACCATCCAGATATCATTTAGCGTCTTATCATCCATTGGTGGGTGCCATACTATTGGCAAATTTTCCTTTATCTAGGCTGCTTGGCTACCTTTCCTCCCTCTCGTCTTCCTCCCTATGTTTTGGCTCTGTCACTGGTGATAAGAGGACAGCGATGGTAGCACTTCCTCTCGCCGCAGGAAGCAGGAAGTGTAGATTTCTACTGCGGCCTATCTGAGCAAACTCTGCGCTGTGTCCACTGGGATCATTATCGCTTGCCCATATGTATGCACACTGAATACCTACACACACACACACACACACACACACACACACACACACACACACATGCACACACAAGGATACCGATGGGAACGTGTGCGTTCTGTGGGTGTTTGCGTCACCTGTCCGCATACAAAAACACGACTATATTACTTACTTTGCTAAGCTGCCGGATGGTAAGCCACCTGGGAACCAGCGAACCCCGTGTCACTTTGACCTCGGGGTTAGCTAGCAGGTCAGAGGATGATTGGCTAATTGTTCCCCTCATCACGGCAACGTTTGGTTATCTCCTGCTATGAGCACGTAGGTCGGGGTTGGCGCTGTTGAGCTTAAAAAAATACAAACAACCATTCATCACGTAATGAATTCCAGTAACACCCCAGGGTGGGAGAGAGGGACAGCAGAGGTCGACAAGATGATGATGTGGGAGAGAGACAAAGGGTGTCTGGGACTTTCTTTTGGTGCACTTCTTGTTCTGTCCACAATTTAGGCTGTAGGGTGAGTAGATTTAAGCAAAGAGGCAAGGCTCACGAAAACTAATGAATAAATACAACTCGAAACACTTTTGTGAAGGGCATTAAAAATAAATAAACAAAGAGCGCTTTTCAATCTCTGATATCTTACCGGGACTACATTTTTTATCATTACACAAATCAACTAATAATTATAATGAAAATGTCCTTTATTTTCCTCTTTGTCAATTATTTTCATACATGAGCTTACAAGGTTTAAACTATTTATTTCAATGTCAGGCCATACGAAAACTAAAATTAAGACTAAAACTAATAAACACTAAACTAAACCAAAGTATTTTTGGGGGAAAAAAAACGTTTAACCATTCAAAACAAAAGAAAAAAATAATTTAAAAATGGATTAAAATGGAAAATATAAAACTATTATAACAAAAAAAGGTTCTCATTACTTTTTGGTGAAATTTTACAAAGTCATGATGAGAATTTAAAAAAAGTCTTTTTATAATGGGCATCACCTAAAATCCGGTTCAAACACGTCTGGTATCTTGCCTCACCAAAATACATATATTTTTCAGCTCAAATAAAAATTTTCAGCAACAGCGGTCGGGAGGACGGCGGGGCGGGGCGGGGGGGGGGGGGGGGGTTGGTTCGCTGTGGGTTCCCCCTTCAGGTGGATGCCCCCTCACCCCCTCTCCTTTTGAAGAGGAGTTATGACAAAATGTATTCAAACATGTCCCTGGGTGCTCTTGTTATAAGTGTTATTTTTGTAGTCTGTGTAATTACCGACACTTGCAGTTGGGGGATCAATCATGATGTGAGTTTTTGATTGGATTACGCTGCTCATTGCCACAAGTGCTGGCTGCTAAAAGCTGAAAGTGATTTAGTGACAATGGTAAAAGGCTGGAGGTTGCATGTTCTTTTTTTTTTTTTTGAGACATTTTGAGAATGTAGAGTCTCATCACTTACTGTATGTACCCACATTCATTCCAACCTATTTACACGTCTGATGTTTTAATCAGCATTTTGAAGCGCATGATTTCACCAGACTTTTATTGACGAGTGAGTGTGGCTTACGACGTCATTTCCTTCGCTTCAACACTAGTTTTTGGTAATGGTGAATTGGAAATGATGAAAATAGCACCGCGGATACAAAGAGAAGGAAGACATACACAAAAGCAAAGCAGACAAACACACCGGTGAGTAAACGAAGCCAAAATAATAAGCTCAAAGGGCTGTCGCTGAATCGCAAGAAAATGAAGAGATTTGAGGCGATTGGGAATCATTGAAGATGTGAGTGCAAACCATGAGCGGGTCATGGGTCAAGAGGGGTGAGGAGGTCAGAGTGGGCTCAGCAGCTCTACTTAGAACAGGATATCCTGCGAGGAAAACCCATCTGTCTCCCTCTTACGCACTCTCGTTCTGCCTCTTAATGTCGCACGGAGGGCACTGCAAAGAGGCGAGGTGTAACCTTTCACTGCCAGCACCAAAGAAAACACAAGCTGAGAAACTCTGCTTTCATCAATCATCGATGACAGAAACCGATAGAAGTGATGTGCGCCCGGTGTCACTTTCTGCAGCGGGTCGAGGTGGCCGTGCCGTACTTCTATCGTGTCCAGCGCTGCGGCTCGTAACAGAAAATCACTTGAGCGGCCAAGATAAATTTCCTCGCTGAGACAACAAAGTGACCGTATCTTATCTTGGTCAGGCAGACTGTGTGCTCACTCTGTCGCATCCCACTTGTGGTGGAAAATTACAATCATCCGGTTGTGCTTTTCGAACAAGAAAGTTTCCATTACATTACATAAAATACAAAACATCAATAATACTCTTTGCATTAGTCTCAGAAAGTTCGTTAATCAGGACTACATATTTTAGTTTATTTAAAATGATTAGTGATTCAACTGTGGAATGAAATAACCCCCCCCCCCCCCCCCCCCCCCCCCCCGGCCACTCACTGCAGTTATTGATTCAAACAGTCTCATGGACTTACATTTTCTGTACACAAATTATTTTCACTGCTGTATGAGGCAGGTGGGTTTAGGCCCGATAAATTCTGCTTAGCAACAAGTGACAAGTGATGTGATGTGGTAAAAAGAAAATTTGAGCAATTTGGTCCATTTATGTTAAATAATTAAGTTAAATAATGCATGAAAGAGTTGTTGTCTCTACACTTACAATTAAAAAAATATGAAGATGTCAGACAGCAAGACAGACGCAATGAAACAATAAATTAATAACAAAAACAAAAGAAAGCATCAAAACAGTAAAACTAAAAATCAAGTCTCATGCTGACTCAAAATCCAAAGAATAAAAATTAATTTCAAGACGAGTTTGAAAGATGGGCAGCGAGGAGGCCTGGTGAATGTTCAGTGGGAGGTCATTCCAGAGAGAGGGACCAGCAAGGGAACAGGCTCGATCCCCTCGACTTAGTTCTGGGTACCTCTAATGATGTCTGGTCCACAGACCTGTGGCACGGGCAAGGTACGTCGGGGCGGAAGAGCTCAGAGGGGTAAGGTGGGACGAAGCCATTTAAGTAGTAGGACAGAAAAAAATTCAGCACAATTCAGAGTAGGAATTTTGTGCTCCCTGTTACGAGTACCAGTCAAGAGGCGAGCAGCGGCATTCTGGACCAAATAGAGATGCTCTATGGAGGATTGGCTGACTCCAAAGTACAAGGCATTGCAATAATCCAGCCGGGATGTGACAAAGGCATGAATTACTGTTTTAAAGTGCTCCTGGGGAAGGAGAGTCTTTACTTTAGCCAGCTAAGATGCATTTAACAACAGGACCAATTTGCCAGTCCAATTTAAAATCACTGTGCCGGTTTAAAACGCAAGTTCGAGACTGTTGGCTTAAAATAAAGAGCCAGGAGGCCAAAGTCCGCAGAATTGGATGTCCAAGGGCCACTGGGATCAAACACCATTGCTTCTGTTTTCTTTTAATTGAAATTCAAGAATTTTAGTGCCATTCAGGTCTTGATTTCCACCAGACAGGATAAAAGTGGCCTCAATGAGAAAGTGTCTTATTTGCAGAGATCTGACAGTCATCCGCATCAGCCTTGTAGTCTCCTTGAGTAGGTGATGGTTGCCGATGAAAACGTGCTTTACTGTTGGGTTTTTTTTCCAGCTGATTGTTTACAGGAATGCAAAGAGAGCGATGAACTGGCGGTGAGGGATGGCCGACAAGAGTGGAGAGTTATATTTGGCCTGCATGGGTTTTTATTATACACAGACATACTCAAGACATACAGACCTTTTTCGGCTTGTGCATTGACACTGTGAGACTTCCAACTTGTTTTGTGTGTGTGTGCGTGTCTGCGTGTGTGTTTGTGCTTGTGCGAGCGCTTGATATCCTCGGGATAGTTTTGTGGTCGCTATGGTTTGTGAACAACTTGCCCGCAACTCCAAACATCCTGAGGTTGTTGTGGGTCGTTCGCCTGTCATGACGCTTGGTTGACCTCACTTACTCTCAGATTAAAGAGGTTGTAAATCATTCACCCCCCCACCTCCCTCCCCTCCTATACCTCGTTAGGTGTTGCCCCGTTTTCGCTTCTGTGGAATTTGCATGTTGTGTTCCAGTGTGGCTTGTGTCCGGGTGCCTCCTCTCACACACCAAAATGAATGTCAATTGTCGCCTTGAGTTGAAATGAATCAATGCTTGTCCATAGGGGTGTTCACATGGCACACATTTGCATCGGTGCTGCACCGACGTATTTTGTTGAGATATACTGTATCGTACACCAGTGTAAATTTTGGGGGAGCGTTCACATGTAAAAAGCCGCTGACTAACGAGAAGCGTGTTAACCCCGGTGCAGCCCCACTTGCGTTCACTCAGCAGTTTCTGCGGCTGTGCAATACGAAAAATAAATAAAACTTGCAAACATTCGTAAACTGACAGTGAAACTCCCCTACAACAAAATCATGTTTGCAGCAAGACATTTTTCACAACAGGGGATTCTTCACTGTAGCAAATTTGATCTCAGATGTAAACACACACACATGCACACACAAACGTATGTGTACTCTTTATTTTTATTCCAATAGTGCATAAGTATGAGCATACACTTATTTGACACTTCATATAGTCAGTGTAGAAAGAAAAAAGGGAACGAAGCAGAGGATGTCGTTATTGGATTAGACTTGTATTAGATTGTAGTGAATCTCATCGCGAGGAAAGAGCAGAGAAAAAGATTTCGTATAATGCAACAGGGTTTTTTGTTGTTGTATGGGGGGCAGGAAAGTAGGAATGGTGTTAATGCATGAAGATCTTTTCACACTAGTTTTATTTTCGCCCATGTAGGTTTTGTTGTAGTGGAGTTTCACTGTACTTCCTTTTGCCCACTTTGTTTGTGACATATGGAAAAACCATGGTTTATACTTCTCCAGACAAATCAATGCTGTGGTCTATCAGACACCGTAAAAGGATGAGAGAGAGAAAGGAAAGATACCCGTATGTAATCAGCTCTTCTCACACCGTCACGAGTCTACCCCTATAGCGTTCACAAGTCCCATTTTATATCAGCGCTGCCCCGCAAACTAGCATTTACGCCGGAATAAATTTTTAAACCACCTCCTGATTTGCTCCGGTTTAAGCTTTTTTCAGGGGCTACACCGGTATGACTTTATACATGTGAACGCTCCACGGGGGGCAGCCCAGGTACTAAACCGGAGTAAAAGTTGCCGTGTGAACACTCTTCATGTCTGTGTGGACAGAGGTTAGTGAAGATTTGAAACGGTTGAGCTACGGTGGAACCTGTCGAGAACACGATCTGCTCCGGGATGAATTTCTTCTTTGGATTGGTTTGCTAAATTCACACTTTTTCTGTGAGCAATTATGGTTGCCATCTGTCCTTTTTTATGTCTTACTAAGACGCCACAAAGAAAGGAAGAAGAAACTGCAAAATAGTTTATCCCGTCGATGCCCTCAAACACTTGTGAGATGAGGCATATTTTACAATGATAAAATTCCAACTGGGATGGCTGTAGTGGCATTTGATTTAAGCCGTTCCACATTATTCATCATCATATCTGTTTCAAGTTTTAGGAATTCGGGTAACGCAAAAAATATGGATGACATCTGCTTATCATGTGACATCCTGCTGTCTGCTCAGTGTCTTCCCTTTAACGGCTTTCCCGTTAAATGGAGCATGAAGGAGTTTTTGTTGGGTATTGCAGGTGTGATGTTTTCAGCGCACCATAAAACAAGAATGGAGAAAACTGTTCAGGGTGCTTCAAGATGTTCTGACCACACCCTCATAAATGCCTTGTCGTAGCACAAAACGAAACAGATTTTCAGACATCTGATAGCCTCGTTGTTTCTTGTCTTCTCTATCAACGACAACAAAAATATCTCCGGACTTCCTTCTTCTCATCTTATTTCCACCTTCCTCCTCTTTGTTTCTTTTGTATTATCTTGCCCTGCATGCACTCTTTCTCTCCCCCTCCATTCGGTCTTTTACTTTTTCTTCTCATGCAGCATTCTTTACATTCCTGTTGGCTTCTTAAGGGGAAGGACCCCGCTGGCAGGCCAAGGCCAAACATTATTATAGTGCTCTCAACAGCCCTCTGCCCCCCCCCCCCACTCTTCATTTCTTTCTTCCACCCTCTAACCCTACACTCATCGGTACATATCAATGCTTCGACTATCTCTGTCTCCACTTTACAATCTCGCCCCTACGCAACAGGCATTGTAATTGTATTTCGCGGATAGAGGCAGTTTTGGTACAAAAGGCTTACTTTGTTTCGTGAAACAAAAAATGGAAATTAGACTCATCCGCTTTACTTTGCCTGCTGCATGAAACTAGATATGAACCTCATTAGGTTATTGGCTTTATTTAAAAAAAAAAAAAAAAAAAAGGAACACTGATAGGTTCTTGCGGGGGCTCGTCACAAGGGATTGCACCTGTCATCTAATCTCATTATACACATATGAGTGTACATCTCTGTAATTGGCCTGAAGTTGTTTCAAGGCTCACTTCTTCAATAAAAGGTTTGTTGGAATAGGTTGGAGTGTCAAAAAAGTCTTAATAGTGACTATTAAGTGAAAAGATGACAACGTCCTGCCCCAAAGTGGGCCAATAGAATGATCAGTGCTGGTTCACTTAAATATTAAATCAATGCATGTGCATGGGGAACGAAAGACGAATTTTGACACTTACTCCTTACTCTGTGACTTCAGCCAGATTCTGCCAAATGTTTACAGTCTGTACATGAATGTTTAACTCCCAGCTCCATGCCGAGGTTTTTAATCATACTTAAGAAAGTGCTTCGTCTGTAAAGCACATTAATAAAATAGATGTTTGCGGAAAATATTAACTTCGTTGCAGTGTGTGTACATGTGCACTTGTGTGTGTGTGTGTGTGTGTGTGTGTGTGTATATCCCGCTCTCCCTGTGGGCGGTTGCTTGCTGCACTACTTTTCTGTCACCATGTGGTTTTGTTATTTTCAGCATGAAACCGGATGTGATTCAGACTTCATGGCAGATTGTGTAATTGAATGGACCCAGCGTGCACACATGCACACTTACGTACATTGCGACACACACCCACGCAGGGATGTGTTCTGAGAAACGTTCTTTGGATTCCCCCACTGATGCACAGTGACACCCGAAGGCAGGGTGAGCGGGATGCCCCCCCCCCCTCGTGAGGTAGACATAGGCACGCCACTTGGTTTCAATGTTGCTCGGCTCCGTCGCTTGATGACCTGGATAGCCTACGCTCAGGTCGGAAAATCACATGCCATAACTTTGTGGAGACAAACAACAGTTTAAAGTGTGTGTGTGGGGGGGCGGGGGGGGGGGGGGCATTGAGAAGTGTGCGTGAAACTCACAAAAATTGCACCGACTGACTGAAAAACAAAAACTGTGAATTCTGACATGATGAAAGGAGGAAAAAAACAAGCGATGACGATACAAAAAATATATTATTAAGACGATAAAATGTCTGTATATTTTTAAAAAGAAGAAAAGTGCTCACGCAGTCGGGACCAGCTGAGAACCCAGACTTGACCGTCAACACAAAAAGCTTTAAGTACAAGCTGCCAAGGGGAACCGACTTCCTCTTTTCTTCAGTTTGAGGTGTAGTGGTCTGAGCCCGGTCCATACGTGGCACAGACGCGGTCTTCCGGCACATCACGTGTGAGCGAGCCACATTTCCATCCCAGAACCTTTTCACCGGGAGACAGTAAAGTGCATTAACCCATGCACAAATCATGATAACCTACATCAGGATTTTTTTTTTGTTCATTAGTCTTTAGGTATGAAAAAAATAATAATCCCCTTAGAAGGCCGTGGATAGCAACACACATAAGGGCCCATTGTAGTGGTTGATAAACAACAGTGACGTTAAGATTAATTAATACAAAAGAGAACAACATTTGCATAGTTGTCCACTCTAGTAACCACTGTCCCTGAAAGGGGTAAACGCTTCTGTTCAGTTACAAACTGGAAAAAGACCAGTCATAAACGTGCCTCCATATAGGCAAAATGACAATAATGATGCAAATTTCACTAGTATGTTGCAACACGTTTCCCCGTTCCTCCCAAACAGTTCGGTCTAATCCAGGTGCTGCGATCCAATTGTTTTCACTGGAATCAGCCGGCATCAACAGAGAATGTCTGCAAAAAGAAACCCCAACATAGCCCTTGGATTAGGATCTAAAGACAATGCAGACTGTTATTGATATCCACGCAAATGGGATGAGAAGAACGCATAAGGCGCCATTTTCCCAGACAAAGCTTGCCTTCTTTTTACATGCCAAGAAGAAAGGCCAAAGAATGTGCTCTATTGTTGTCATTTGTTTAATGGGTAGCCTTGCTCTTATTATTGAACGTACAAGCCAATTACATTGTGTCACGCTAATAGGATGTTACTCATATGTAGCTGACACAGCCGTCCCGCATTCACACCATCTAGGAAGGTTTCTCAACGGTTTTGGGCCCTGAGAAAATTCTTAGAAAATGTATGTATGGATGTGACTTCTGAAGCAGAAAACACGCATGGTCACACGTGATCTAAATGACCGGATATGTTGCGCTGATGGTTCCCAAGAGATCGGAGTAGCTTGTGTGTATAATGGCAACATGGAAAAACAAACAAACAAAGATTTGGTTTGGAAAATACTTTTGGCATATGTGGAACTCACTTTTATACAAAATAACAACACTGGTTGGATGTTTGTTTTTATTTACGGTCACTTCCTTGACTTGAGAGTGGTTGGTTTTCGCCACACAGAGGCAAAATCTATACAAAAACATCCTGATTATCTTTATGTGTTTGATTTTGTCAATTCTTGACCATGGACATCAAAAGGCTTGTCAATTTTAGGAGATAATCCTCTAAAATTATACCGTATTTTCTGCTTTTTGGATTATAAAACCCTTAGGATTATTAAGCGCACCTTCCATGAATGGCCTATTTTTAAACTGTTTTCATAGATAAGGCGCACCACTTTATAAGGCGCATAGAATAGAAGCTAAAATAGTGGCTGCAGTTGCGCTATGCATCCACTAGATGGTAATACTCTAAAGGAATACAATATAATACAGCTTTGTATAGAGCCTTCACAACCGCTGCAAGCACTAACAAACCTATGAGAACTGGTCACAAACATGGACATAAAAATGCAAGCGGCAATACGAAACAAGAAATGAGAGACAAAGGTTATGAAGAGAATTGATTCAACAAAAAAGTACACAAAGCATGTTGGCTCACAACTACAAGGGACTAGATATCCTTCGAAGTCTTGCTTGTCTCCTTCTTCCTTCGTTTAGTCAGTGGTTAACTATGCTGTTGGTATTGGTACATCGTCATCTTACAACACTCCCGCCTCAGGTCCCCTTCCGAAACACTCAGCAAGCATTGGCGCGGACCTGAATGTTCCTGCTCGTCTTCACGTTCGTGAGATCGTTTGTGATCATACCTGAGCTTTGACTTAGAGGGCTGGATTCTAGCCCGGGGTGTATTAGAATCTGTCTTGTGATAATCATAGCAGACCACACGACCAAAACTGTTTTACATTTTTTAAAATAATCTTTATGTGTGCATTCTGTCACAGACAAAAGAAGCTTTAAGAAATTTATGTGTATCAGACCTCAGATAACCAAACACCACATAGATAAATGCGGCATATAAAGTTTGTCCCATCTACATTTTCAACAACTGTCACAAAGTATCCTGTATCAGATTATCTCTCAGCATTACGAACCATTGCAAAAAAAGCTGCTTTATTAGGTGACATATAAAGTTTGTTCCCGCATAAATCATGGTGAAACATTGCAGTCATGGCTTGTGCAATAGCGATGACTGGAAGCGGTTGTCAAGTTTATTGCCTATCCTAAAGCGAGCAACTATGAGAAATGCCAACGTTGATTCAAGCTATGTGGAAGATCGGATGGCCAGCAAAATCTGTCAGCCTTGCTCACTAGAATTTGCTGCTACTTTGGACAATGTTTGTCTAGAGCAGGCATGACCAGCTCCGGTTCTTAAGGGCCACTGCCCTGCCTGTTTTCTCTCTCTACCTCTTGCAACACACCCAATTCAAATGATCAACTCATCAGCAAGCTCTGAAGAGGCTTTACAAGGAACCGAAACACACTTGCACCCATTAATACATCTGTGTATATGAAATGCATTTATGTTTGGTGTTAATGTGATGTGATTACAGACAAATGTTAATTCTGAACTGCTCCAGATGAATTACATGGCACAATTTTGGGCCGCTACACTGCATTTGTGTATTGCAGAGGTGTCAGACTATTTTTTGCTGTGGGCCACATTTTAGTTAGTGTTTCCCTTGTGACTGACAGCTTATAAAAAAGTCAATAATAACGGTTTATTCAACGATTGATTAAGTTACTGTAATGAGGGGTTTGGTCACAAGAAAATGCTTACAATATGTGTCCAATTTATTAAATATGAGAATAAAATTTTTTTGGCAGAGCTTTTAGCAAGCATCATGGAATTGGACATTTCTGATTTGCTTTCGCGGGCCACATAAAATGATGTGCTGAACCAGATCTGGCCGCGGGCCTTGAGTTTGACACACTGTATTGTATGCATGCTTTCTATGATGGTGGTCGCGTCATAAGGTAGATTAAATCGTAAAAGTCTCACCGGATGCATGGTACGAAACGCACGGGCCAATTACAGTTTGGGATTTGGAGGTTGATAAGCAGCCCAAATAGAGGTGCTGTTTTCACTGAACGCAATTTCCCACAATACCTTGAGAATGTAAATGAGTCGCTTTCATCCGGCTCCGTTCAAACAAGTGCAACACTGCCGGGTGTGAATTTGACTGGCAGTAGATGGAGCCACAGAGTAGGTTCCATTGATCAACTCAAGCGCTCACTTTGGCCTCGATTTATGTTCATAATGATGATGACAAAAGTAATGAGAAAATGCAGATATGATGTCGCGTGCATCCCATGGGAATGTGTCGTGGGTGAAATCAATGATCCAGGTCCGAGTGAAATCGAGGCTATTTTTGGGAGGGCCCGCCTTGCTCGCTTGCTATTTCTGTCAGCAGAAAGAGCCACGGAGGAGGAGGAGGAGAAGGAGGAGGGGGCGGACTTTCTTTTCACAACTTCGCCGCGACAACTCTTTTCTTCCTCCTCCTTAGCGCCGCCGGAGAGACTGCCGACAAAAGCGCCGCCACCTCCGGTTCACGGTCGCCGCGGCTCACGGATGTACCGACGTTAGCTGGATATTCTTCCCCGAGTTTTGGATACGCGCACGGGTCGACTCTTGTCTTCCAAGGTCTGATGTAAAAACAGCTGGAACTTTGTTCGCCTTCTTTTTTCTTTTGCTTGACGTCGTTGTAGTTTTGGAGTTGCGAACTGTTTTAAAAGCGAGGAGGTGGCACAGGTGTTTTTTTCCTTTGTGAGTGCGTTTCACCCGCAACCGTTTTTAATGAACCGCGTGACACGTTGGTGTATTTGTCGATTTTCAATGATTAGAATTTTTATGTAGTAAAACATACAAAGTCACTTGCCACTTAAAACAACGATGTTTCCAAAAACACAGCATACGAATTTGCTCCGAGAGATGGATTGTTGTTTTGTACACAGCATCAACGTTTCAGAAGTCTACGCTGAAATGTCCTCCGCGTTTTGCCTCCCCATCAGTGGTTAGTTTTGTGTTTTGTGTCCACGTGAGGTACCTTTCCTTCTCTTGGCCAAGCCATACCTGCACAGGCATTGTGTCATTCATTCACACAAATCTGGGGTTTAATATTTGACTTGCATTGGCTACATGCGGATGCATCCACCAAGGTGCATAATGCGGAGTACAATAACACCTCATAAAACTTTTTATCTTCATTTCCTGGCTGCCTGACCGCATTGAAACAACCACAAGCGGCAGGAGTCCAGGGTTACTTTCGCGCAGCACAGAAGGGGGATTCACTGACATTTGAGATAGTTTATCTTCTCGTAGTATTTGCATGTGATTTGCACTTCAATTTGTGTTCTGTGTTTTTTGTTCCCCACAGATGGAATCAGCACCCGAAACGAGCAATCTAAAGATATAAAAAGGGGCAGTCCAGCAAATTTCATTCAGCACCAGGTAGGTTTATGACTGACTGTGATGTTTCACTTGAACTCATTAAAAATGGGCCACACTTGTCAACATTGAAACATCCATGTGGGAAAATGCCACCAATCCGCAATAAGCTCCCTCAGGATGACATTTAAATTTTTTTTTGGAAACATCTCACACATTGGCTACAGTGTTTCTACACGGCTGTGCTGACAGCAATTTTTTTCCAGTATGTCTAATGATGTTCGCAAGTGAGGGAACAGCAGTAAAAACATAGAACAGGTGTTGGCCTATTTGAAAAGATGAATTTCACCTTGTTGTGGTTTTCAGTTGTACGCATTCAGTCTTGTCTGCTATCTGTTGTGAGCGCAATAACATGCGTCAAGCTTAACTGCAAGGTGCAAGATGTTTTTTTTTTAACATGATGCACATCTGTTCCACAACTAACTCTATATAATGTTTTATGTAACCTTTTACAGTTCTTGTCACAAAAGGGTGAAGAGAAGTTAGCGACTATAGTGTAATAAAAGTATCCATCCATACATTATCTGAATCACTGATGAAACAAAAACTACAACTACCACAGACTACACCCTGGAGTAGTAACCGGTCACTCGAAAGGCAAATATAAAACAAAAATAAAGTAAAATTTCTCACCTTTACTCAAATTGCATATAAAATTATACATGATATTTTAATTAATATGTTGTAATGCTCAAAGTGTACAGAGTAGGATCCAGACCCCTTTCTTGTGTCACAGTTCCTTGAGCAGTTTTGTTATTGTTACTTTTCCTCCTTGCAATTACTGGTTATCCTCTGTGGCGCCATCATGTACAATACCATAAGAAAGCCGATCATTTAGATGATTAATGAATTATCATATGATTTGCTGGTGACTGGGGATGGTGTGAAAGTATCGTTTGGCTTCAAACATGCAGTAAGTGACGAGATGGACCCTTGATTGTAATTAAGTAAAAATACAAGTGATATCACCTGATATATGTCAGCTAGGTTAGACTGATAAAAAGGCTGCATTGGTTAGATATTTGTCACTATTAATGTTTACTGCATGGAGAGATTTGTTTTTTCAATTTAAGTTTGAAATATACGACTGTATTTGAAAGCACCTCTAGTCTCGCTAGCTTGACAGATGTCAATGTTTGACCATATCTGTTTGAACTACAAAAAAGGAATGTATTGTAAACGCTAATAGAAATATTTAATCGCAAACATCTGCCTGCTACACACATCTGCCTGCACCGGTGATCCAAGTGATCAGCCGACAACACACACAATACAGCAGTTACCGAGTTTTAAGCTAGCAAGCGTTTGATAGTTGGAGACCCAACCGGCCGCATATCGTGTTTTACCACAGTGGGTACCTAACAGTATTTATAATTCAACACGGAACGCTGGATGACAAACGAGCAGTCTCCGTTGCCTAAAGAGCGTCTCAGTGAATGGGAGCCAGCTGAATGGGAAGCCATTCTTTATCAAGCAAATAGTACTAGTTTAGTTCGGTTGCCATACACGTGGCAAAATACACGTCCAGATTTGGAGAGTTATTATTTATTTCTTTTATACAGGAAGGATTTAACCTGACGCGCATCCCAGATGGATTTATCCGCCTTGTGTGCGCAATCTGACATATGACACATCGGCCCTCCAAGCTCCTTTGCTGTATTTCCCCCCTAAATTACCAGCCGGGATAGTAAATCATGCACTCATGCTAGTGTGACCGGATGACATTTTAACCACCACATACTGTAAAAGTTGGCATCATTTGCGAGAATACTGTATTGGTCGCAGTGTCGAGCCCTTGCTAAAACTTGGTTGAAGACATCTTGCTGACTTGGGTTTCTGTCGCATGTCTCAGGTTAAAATGTTTGGCTGCGCCCCATTGTAAACCAGTTAGCCAGCTGTTTCTTTGTGTATTCTACTCCAAGAGGCACATACATGCCTGTGTGATTGCACTGTGTAAGATCACAATGGACGTCTGGGCTCACAATAGGGGTTGGCTCGTTCTGTGCCAGTCTACGACGACGGCGCTGCATTTGCTGCGCGTGCGTGTGCATGTGTACTCCTGTGGAAAAAGGTGAAGTCATGGCAATGGGTTTACAGCATCTGGTTACATGTGTGCAATCCACACAGTGGAATTGACCCTGGCTCCTTCACCATTGTCTCACAGTTCAATTAATTTTCCTTACAGAGTCCGTTGTTTGAATAGTTAAAAGTCATGAGGTAGCAACAATCTAATCGCATGCAAAAAATGTGACACATCCTTTTATTATGGATCGGCAGTTTAATTCTACATAACGTCCTAAATGTTGGCAAGCAATACACTGTACAGGAGAGTGTTTATTCACATTAAAGAAAGTAATAATAAAGCAATTAAATGTTCAATTTAATGCTTTATTTTTATTTTTTCATTAAATTGAACATTTCATACTTTATTGCTGATGTAACGTTAGCCTTCTTTTAACTGCAATCTAATAAATAAATCAACAGTTCCTCAAGAATTGCACAATCGCATGGCACACATGGGCAAACAACCATTCACAGTCGCATTAGCACCTAGGGACAATTTCGAGCATTCAAACAACCTATCATGCAGGTTTTTTTTGAATGCAGCGGGGGAGGGGACGGACCAGAATACCCGGAGAAAGCCCACAGGAAGAACATGCAAATTCTACATAGGAAGTCCGCAGCTCGGATTCAAACGCATGACTGCTGTACTGTGAGGCGGACGTGCTAGCCAATCACCAAGTCCCCCTCTGAGGACCCCCCCAAACATATATATATATATATTTTTTTTTTTACTCGCACTCTGATTTACAGTACATTTATGCTGCACATCACACAGAGAATCAGAGCACACGCAAGCATGCAAAAAGAGATGTCAGAGTCAAAGGGGTGCACACACTCAACTCAACTGTATTTATTGAGCACTTTGAAACAGCCATCGCTGCATACAAAGTGTTGTACATGGAGCAACTATCATATATACAACAAAAAAGCAAGAGGGACCCCAGAGTAGAAGTTATGTGCTCCCTCTTACGAGTGCCAGTCAAAGGCGAGCAGCAGCATTCTGGACCAGCTGGAGACGCTTAATGGAGGATTGGCTGACTCCAAAGTAAAGTGCATTGCAGTAATCGGGGTGGTATGTGACGAAGGCATGAATTACTGTGGTGTCAGTTCCTTGTTCAAGGGCACCTCGGCAAGAGACAGGAAGCAGACTAGTATGCCAACAGGTAGTTGGCATTTTTCTCCTTCTGTTCACAGTAGGACTCAAACTGCACCATCACGTTCATAAGCCCGAGTCATTATAAGATACGGCTTAGCATTATGATTGCTTGATAGTCTTGAATCCATTCCACACCATTAAGATGTTTACTATACCTGTTCCTCTTATCTATTGTGTTTGATAAATACACATCCGTATTCACTCTAAGACCTGTCAAGTAGCGAGCACGAATCATGACAAAGACAATTATCACGATGATAATGATTATTGTTGTCATTGTTGTTATTATATGACATCCACGTTTAGTAACTCCAACTGTCGATGGGTTAACATGGCTGGTTTCTTTCCCAAATGCATATCCATCCATCCATTTTCCGATCCGCTTTATCCTCACAAGGGTCGCGGGGGGTGCTGGAGCCCATCCCAGCCGTCTTCGGGCAGTAGGTGGGGGACACCCTGAACCGGTTGCCAGCCAATCGCAGTGTTTGAAATGCATATATTGTTGATCAATGCACTGTATATTCTCATACAATTCCCTAGTAAGATTGAACATGCTTTGCAGTCGTATCGGTCCATTCCAGCTAGTGATGCGCAACGTGATAAGCAGTGTCTCATCTGTGTATGCACAAAGGGGATGGCATTGTTCATCTCCCTTTTTGTGAATCTGAGTTTTTCAAATTTCCACTAAGGCAGTTAGCAAAATGTTCCAAAAAAATACGACTTTATGATGGACAATGATGTAAGATCATAATGGTTGACGAATGAGGGCATTCATATTTGGACGTGTTCATTACGCAACATAGTCATGCAAATGTCAAAAAATGGATTTGCAACAAACATTTTCGGAGTTTCAGAACAACCTAATTATGTTCATGTCTTAACTAGCTTTTACATATTCCCACTAAATCTGTCCATCCATCTATCCTTCCACCCATCCTCATTTATCGTAAATTGCACCTTATTTTGTTTCTTATTTCCATTTATTGAGGACCCATTTTCTATTCGACACCCTCATGTACGATTTCCATCCCAAAAGCCCTATGGTAACGGAAATCCGTGAAGTACTCATCTTAATATATATATACATATATTTTTTATATGTATGTATGTATATATATATATATATATATATATATATATATATATATATATATATATATATATTATTACGTGTATAATACAATACTGTATTGAATGAAACCAATGAGTAAACCGTTTTTCAAGCCCAAGCATTAAACCCCCCCCGAAAATATAAATATTTTCTTACAAACAACTGACAGTTTTTAGAAATACCGCATAGAACATTTTGTCGACATTTAGGGTTTTGTAATGGTGAAAATTTTGGCCAGCTTTGCAGCGATGAGGCGCGGAGACTGCTGATGTTAGTCGACAGTCCCTTAGCCAATCAGGAGGCAGAACACAATTGCTGTTAAAAAAAAAACATGAAACGGCAACACTGTGAAAGATGAACCGTGTTGTAGCGACGGATTACCGACCACCACACTTGTGTCAAAGAAAATGCCAAAGTCATTCTATATGTGTGGTCGATTTAATTTTCACCTCGTACACAAAGCATATATGGTACACTCTACGTGCGTACTCGCGTGCAGATGCAACACAATCAGATTTATGTAAGAACCAGTCAGTCCTGTCCCCTGTAATTCCCACAAAGAGACTTAAAATTCTTGCTCCAATCTTGTAACAAAGGAAAATATGACTTAAATCAGTTTACATAATGTGGGCAAATGCGGGTGCTCTTTCTTTCCACGTTTATCTCGCCACTTGTGGATGCGTGTGTTTGCTTCTGGGGCAACCGATAACAACAGGCACAATTGATGAAGCTGTGGTGGTGCTCATGTTTCGTTTTTTTTTTTCACCAGTCTTGGTTTTCAAGCACTTGTGGGGTCAGCTGACAAGTGTATTGTCATCTGAGAATGACTACCACTGAACCAAATGAACTTTTGGACAGTTTTGCTCGGTCTGAGGTTATTTTATCCACGTTTTGTTGATTTCTGCTTTTTGAAGTCATTAAACCTGTTACAGACTTTTTTTTGCCACTTTTGTTGTGATCACAGGGACTTGTTAACCTTTGCTGATCATTTGGCGCCACTTACTCCCTTGGGCCTTGTGTGCACAAAAATCATGTACGACTCGGTCTAGTAATGGCTGTAACACTAGACGGCTATTTTTGACCCACTGAACAAACGGCTCAATTGTGCTGCCCCAAGGTGCATGACATCACTTGATATGCCAGGGGTAATGTGTATTATACTCCCCGAGGGGCCACCGATTCTTGAGTGCGCCAGCATCACATTTGAGTACAGCATTTGGAGCCTGCACGGAATTTCTTAGGTTGGTGCGTCGATCATCCCTCTCATGTGATATGGCTGAATCGTTTTCTATTTGGTTTTGTTAAATCATTGAACTGTGCCAAATAATCAACCGTCATGCGCTTGCTAAACATTGATCAGAAAAAAACCCATGATGCTAATCATTTTTTAATGCAAAATCCATTTTTTAAATCTAAGTCTTCGATTAATTAATGGAATAATCAATAGAATAATCGACTCAAAAACATTTTGATCGTGACAAGCTAATCCATTTCCATTTATTTAAATCGGGTCACCTTACGTTAGCCTTATGAGCTCAATGCTTCCTGCTGTGGTCAGCTGGGTAAACCTTCTGGTTTGTCCTCCGGTTGTACAGACACACAGTGCATGCCAATGACTTTTATGAACCGGACTGTTTTTGATCGCTTTATTTTGACATTGTCTGAGCCTCTGGCAACCACAACAAACATTCATGGACGTCTCACGTCACTGATTGGCTAGTCTTGGAATGGTATTGCTTCATATAGGCGGACTCGTGCGTGCGTGAGATGAATGGTGCCCATGTGATGTTTATGGCTTCAGATGACTTTAAAAAGTGCAGTGTTGTAAGGGAGGGGAGAAACACGATGTTTCGTTCAAGTATGACTGTTTGCATCTGCTTGTTAGTGAGTGAACACGTCAGTTTTTGTCATTGTCTGTGTGTATTCCCACGAATGTCTTGTTTAAATGTCCTGGCAAAATGTTGCATTGTGATGTATGGTGCCAAATGGAATGGCCGGAACATCGTACTCATTCCTGATCACAAATTTCTTAGCCCACCACACTATTAAGGCACAGCACCATACTAACTTTTGGACTGGAACCCCACGTGGAACCAAATCTTTTCAGGTCGTTGCACCAGCACAGGTTTTGTGGGTATCGGTCGGGGGGGGGGGGGGTGCATGAACATATTTGCTGATGTAAAGGTGTCTTAATAGGCATGCTGTTGTTTAATATGGTGTGACGTGTGACAATGACTGGAGAAAAATGTCTACATGAAATATATCAATACTTAATATTTTACTCTAACAAGAAGTTTGTCTGCAACAAAGATTGCATATTTTATATAATTTTAAAAGAAGGCACAAAAATAAACAAAGGCTTTGTTTTTGGGTGAATGTTATTTTCTTCAACTTTTAGTGGTCTGCTCTTCTTGTATGGGGAGGGATTTGTCTCAAACGTATTCACACTAATATATTCACAATTTTCACGTTTTTCAGATTCATAATTATAGCAGTAATTTGCCCTTTTTTTTAATTAATCTTGCGTGTGCATTTATTATGACTTATTTGTAATTGCCGTATTTTCTGCATGGCGTATTTTAAAACTGTTTTCATGTATAGAGGGCCCACCGCATTAAAAGGCACATAGAATAGAAGCTACAATAGTAGCTGTGGTTGCATTATGCATCCAGTAGATGGAGCAATGCTAAACGTACGACAATAGATACAGCTTTATTTGTATAGAGCTTTCACAACCTCTGCAGCTGTAACAAAACATCTTACAGAACATTTAAAATTCTACGTCCAAGAAATCTGAATATTGATCCTTATAGAAGGTGCGTGGGATTGTAAGGCGCACTGTCGGCTTTTGAGGAAATTGAATTCTTTTAGATGCGGAAAATATGGACCGTTAAAATAACCGTTAAAGGTGGAATTCATTTATACTCCAGTTTTAAAACCGAGGCCAGTTTCGTACCGGGGTTCAGTACCGATCCCTATTTATCAGTAATATAATAAAAAATTGTGGAAATGTGAGTAGTTACTTTGTAAGTCCATTTACAATGTGTGCCCATATATTTACTCTTTGCAGCCCTAAAACTTCAGGTTTGGGTTCCTGGTTTAAAAAAACAAAAACAAAAAATAGTTCATCTGGATCCTGTTGAGTTTCACAGAGAGGCGGATAAAAGACAAGCTTGACACGAATCAATAGAACGACCAGAGACAGATGTGCTGATAGATGCATCGAGATATATCCTGTGATCATGCCAAGAGGGCCTACAGACATCATTCAGCACATAACCACATCACTTCATCAAATCAGAACTACTAAGTGGATAATGTGGATGTTTATTGAATTTCAAACAATTTACAAACATTTCCTCACGTTCCAGTATTTATTTTCGTATATATTGGCAGTCTACCTAACAAGTTCAAGGCCTCTGCCCATTGTCCTTTTGAATGCATTATTTGTTTTTTGTTTTTGTCTTTTCTTCAGCAAGAATTACTCTTTCTGTTGCTGAGAAAATTGCTCACCAGAAACAACTGCTGACATTCAGAAGAAGGCTTTACTGAGTTGGTTTGTGAAAGGACCGGTTGAGAACAAAAATCTACCGAGGCAGTTTATGAAAATATAGGTGAACCAAACGGTTTGAATTACCTTTTAAGACTTGGACTCATTGTCTAAGCATTTCATTCAGTGACTAAGATGAATCACTGGATTATTTCCGTGATGCCCTCCCACAGAGTGAAAGCCTTTAATAACCCTTGTGGTGTGCTCCATTCAAGGCCCGTTTTTAAGATGGATGTCAGAAACTGTGCAAAAGAGCTCGTTAACACTAAGTCTCAGCAGAGGAGTCTCCACAAATTCACCGGACTTTGTTAAATATGAGTGCTTTTACATTATTGGTGATTTGAAATATGTTGTTTTACAAATGTTATGGCACAACAGTGTACCATTTCAGTGAACATGTCAATTTTTAATTAGTGGTGGGCGAGTATCTATACCAGAGATGTGTATCGGGCCGATAGCAGCCTTGTAACCATGACAGGCTCAAAAAAATAAAATAAAATATATAAAAAGGGTTATCGCCTAGTTTGAATTATTTTAGATGTTAGATCAGGGAACCCCAGCCATTTACCGTTTTATAGCTCGTATTCTTATCTCTCTTTTGTGCACACTCTCCTAAAGTATTTCCCGAGCTGCAAGCCAATATTACAAAATGCTAAGCAACAGAAAATCAACTGTGATTAGACCAAGGCCTAAAATAGACAAAGGACGACCATAAATGTCAACGCAAGCACAAGTAATATGGAGGGACAACTCATGACATGGAATAACAGCGCTCACATCTCTGCCATCTCTAAGTTGCTGAGAAACTACAGCTAATGCCAACATTGACTCAGACCATCACTGAAATTGGACGTAACGTGTTCACAAATCATGCTAATATCATTCAAATTCAAAGGCTAATGACTTAATTTTCACTCTCTTTTGACCTGCAATAGCACCTGTTTTACTGTGAGTAAATATGTATCGTTGATCATCAGCGCAAAAAGAAATGTGTTGTAAATGTCATCGATCATATAAATCTAATTATCATGCAGTGTACTTTTCCGTTAAACAGCAATGGTCTATTGACTTGAGTGCACCATCTTTAGCACGGCTAGCTTCTAGCGCTAAACACTGGCAACAGGCCCCGTACAATACAGTGTCGGTGTAATTATCTTTTTTAGCACCCTTAATTAGTGATTAAGGACGCTAAGGTCATGGTATTTTCTATTCATTACCACTATATCCGATGTTAAGGGTTGACTCGAGTTAAATCAAACCGGGCCAAGTATGAAGACCAGCCGAATAGCTAACCAGATAAGTCAATTTATACCATTGTGTTTATCAGCTGAAAAGCTGATAGCAATTCTTTGTAGGTACCCATCTCTTCACCACCACCACCTCAAGCTGTCAAAGCATCAGTCACCTTGTCGCCACTTTTTCATGACTTGCCCATTCTAACGCCGCTGACCAGATCAATCATCCTTCCATCCCTCACCCAAAGTGCTTGTCCTGTGTTTGGTTGGAGCATACATTGGAAATGAGGTTTATTTACACCCTGGACGCATGATTGAAATGAATGATATTGGCGACAACATTCCAGTGATAAGACATTTTATTTATAAGCATTTGAATCACGGTTATTAAACATAACATTTGTTTCTTGGACATGTGTACTTTAAGTTGGGCGTGATAAAGGTTGACCATCTGTGCGCTGTCTGTGATTGTGTCCAAAGATAAAGTGGAGTTGTCCTTAGAGTTAGCTGCTGTGTCCAGTGGCTTTATCTGTATTGTGTAATGTGGAGAATGTGTTTGATGTGAAGGAGATCGGCAGAACTGAAGATAGATGAAGTCCAAGAGAAAGATTTGTGGGTAAGATTAAGGCTGCTTTAGTCGGGATTGCTTGGTTGATGCACAGACAAAAAAATAATTTGCAGTTAATAATTAACGGTCACCTGGTTTTCATTTTTAGATAAACAAGATATTATACTTATGTTGAAACTGTGCATAGCACATACTGTAGATAAATCTCTCCCCATAAATGTTGGTCTATGAGACTAAGTGATGTCAGAATCACAGTAGTGACTTTTCTAGTTAAAATAACACACTTGAGTAAACCGTTTTTTGGGGCTTTTTTTTTTTAAATGAGCAGTAGCAACGCAAACTATATCAGGCTGTAAGTTTCGAAGTCACAGTCATTTAGATCTATTAACTTGAGTGCTGCCATCCCTCGTGCTGCTAGCGTCTCGCGCTAAACACTGGCAACAGGCGTCGTACAATACAGTGTCAGCGTAATTGTCTTTTTTAGCGCCCTTAATTAGTTATTGAACATTTCGGGAAAATGTGTCCACATCGGTAGCAACAGTTTGTGATGGTAATAAACAACCCCACCGAACACAGTCACAGAAGATGAGTCAAATCAGGCGTTATGCCGCGACACACTGCTGGGAACAACTGGGAAAAATAAGAGTACTGAGGCATTGATGCCTCTTATATGATTTTATTTTGACGTTTGCTTTTTTACTAAGTTGGCGTTATGTTGCTGTCATGCATAGCATGAACAATTGTTGCTGCGGTCAGCTTGACTTCTTCTTCCTGACACCGTACACTCATATAAGCGGGTACTCGAGACCTAAAAAAATGACTTAAGCAGTTTTTTTTTAAACTAAGGTACTGAAATCCTCCATTTCTGCCCTACTATGTGTTAATATATACAGTTTTGTTACGTGTCATTGGTCTTTGGATTTCTGCTGAAATACAAACAGCAGCCGTGAAAATGTCAGGTCATCAGTGCAATGTGTTGTGTTTCAGACAACAAGCAGAGATGAGGATGTCACCAAGATTGTGAGTGGACCTCTTAGCTGTGTGTGATGTCTAAACAGAAGATAGAGTGTGGGGTGGGGGGGTCATTTGTCAATCGTTGTTACACACCTGGTGGCTCTGACAGAAGCATGCAGTGAGTGTGGTTGTGTACGTGCGTGGTCGCGTCTGGCTTCAGGCAAATTGGCCCATTGAGTCAGGTGGAAGTTGACAGCGACCCGTGGAATGTTTATAGACTGTTGTTATGACGTGTCTTTGTAAAACAGTTGTTGTTACTCATATTAGCATAAGGGACTTTGTGCTCCAGAGTCAAGTGTTGATATTTACGGTATATCAGCTCTTTGTTATTTTGTGTTGTTTCATATTACGGTCTGAAAAAAAATCATCCAGTGAAACAGTTTGTTTAGTTTGTGTAAGCACTATGATTTATTTGGAATGGTAATTTTCGTGTTCATGCTAATGCTAACTCAACACGAGAGGTGTCTAGGTTGGTTCACCAATATTGCATAGGCACCGTAAGGAAATAACAGTTGGCTCTTCTCCTTTTTACAAGATACCACCCAACTAAACATAATCACATCAGCCTACTGGTCGACATCAGATTTGTTTGAATTATCTCCTATAGGAAATAATAGAAATACAAATAGTGAGTTCTACGGTCAAACTTACGCAGCTCCACTTACGCAAATCAAATATTTGGCAACTCTTGTGAAGTCTTTTTTTTTTCTTGGAACTGAGTGCCCCAGCTTAAAGAGCATGTGACCTTCACTTCCACTACGAGACTATTCATAGAGATCCTGTGTTGCACAAGACTTGTTAAGCAACTATGTGTGTGACTATGGGTTTTTTTCAGCTCTTTGCACTTTTTCAGTAAATACTCTGAGCTCTGACTGTATTCATCTTTTGCCTTGGTAGACAGATGACGCTTGAGGGAAAACATGTTTTGGTCAGTCAAGGGAAAAGGGAGCATTGTGAATTATGTCTTTCTTTATTTTAAAGCATGAGCGCCTACTGCGGTTCGGTGTAGACATTTTTGATAATTGATCAACAGGTGGTCTTTGGTAAAGCATCTGCCTGCAAATTTTAAAAGGTGCACATATAACATTGCAAAACCAGCAGCTGTCAGGTAAAATAACCCACCTTGGGTGTCTTCTTTCTGATTCTTACATGGGCTCTTAGGAATGTTGCCAACCTAAACCTATTTATTGAAGCTCAGTTCTGCAAGCAGTTCTCGCCACAATTGAGGTTTCTGTTGCTTTGTGGAATTGTTGAAAATACTTGTGTTTTGGGATATGGGTTGCAATCATTCTGGGTCACTTATTAAATACTTTAATCTTTGTAATAAAGGCACTGATATTTTATGAATCCTTTATGTTGTCCCACCAATTTGTAACAATGGCAATCAAAGTAAAGTATCGTGCCCACATAACTCACAATGCCATCAAGGCATCCGTTTTCCTTTTTCTTTGAAATCATTTTATTAGTCTGTAACTCCAAATGTGGCTACCCAATTTTGACCTTAATTCATTACTCCGATTAGGTTCACTGAAATTACACATCCATTGTCAATCAGATCTTCAATAACATCCGTTCATTATTTGGGACTTTGCATTGTTAAAATTAACTGCATAAAGGCCAAGGCCTCCATATAAAATGGAAGTTTGTCTTTTTTTTAAACATATTTCCTCTCCCTCTGCTATGACATACCAGAACTGGGTTCATTTTTACCATCTCAAACAGGGATGAAATATAATGGGGAAAATAAGGTGAATGAGTGACCCAATTACAAATTTAAAAAAAAAATAGGTAGGATTAGGAGCCGTAGCTCAGAATATTATTTTGTAATAATAATAATGTAGCCCTGCGATTGGCTGGCAACCGATTCAGGGTGTCCCCCGCCTACTGCCCGGAGACGGCTGGGATAGGCTCCAGCACCCCCCGCGACCCTAGTGAGGATCAAGCGGTTAGGAAGATGAATAATAATGTATTTATTTTCACCTTTATTTGCCAGCAAAAATGTCTGATACAAGCACTCGTTGTTGGCAGCAAACTCAACTCACTGCGTGACAAGCACCAGTTTGGCACCAATTTTCTTCAGAAGTTAAACTTCAAGCTATTCATTGACTCTGACAGTTTGTTGTCATATTTGCATAACCGCGAGCACAAGGCTAACGCACAATGTAAAATGCCAGAGATGGGCTAACAAGTGTATGTGGTGACAAATGAATATTTGAATACACACACATTTTTTATCAGATGACTATCACTGCAGCTTACTGAAGCGCTTAGTGGTGAAACTCTTCTTTATTCTTGTCTCAATGACTATATTAAACTTTCCCCTGGGAGGCCAAGGCGTGCACATCAGATGCTCAAGGGCACAGTGGCAGCAACATGACAACACCAGCTGGGGCATAGAAAGGGGAGGAAATGTGCATCTAAACTCAGCTCTCAAACAGGAAGCCGCCCGGGTGCTCTCATTGTTGTGTTTTTATAGACTTGACTTCCTGCTCGCCCCCTCCCCCCACCGCCCCGTTACCGTGGTTGCCATGCCAGTTGTTAATGGGATGGATTGTAAAGATTATGGAGCGTGCATAGCCTGATCTGTGTTTACTGACCAAAGTATGACACATGAGGTTATCATCAAATAATTATCTTGCTTCTCTCGACATTTATAGTTTTCGTTTTGATGCCCAAATCTCTCTCTCTCTCTCTCTCTCTCTTTCCACTTAAATTTTGAATGGCATTTGAAGGCGATAAGCTGTCACGATATTGTGATGATGAAACATTTTTTGAGCAAGACGAAGGAAGAGAAGGAGTTAAGAAAAAAGAGGATGTGGCAGTCTGTAAAAGATGACTAAAGGGGAGTGTGGAGTGTAATTTTAGAGTCAGCTGTGAGTATGACACCCATGCTGCTGTTACTTTACTAGACAAACACACTGTGACTTTATTACAGGGGTCCTCGAAATTCTGGAATATGCATGAATTTAAACTCTTGAAAAATACGGCCGAACCCCAAAAGTTATTATCACACAATTTTGAAATCAACCACAATTTTGGGGGAAAAAATATGCCTCCGAAGTTGCACGAACACATGACATTCTTGCTGAAGTGTATTTTACACAATTAAAAGTATTTACTTTTATTAAAATAATTTAATTTAATTATTTACCAATATTAAACCTTGTTTAAGAAACATGATGCCGAATGAATGAAAAATGCCGACTACAAACTGAAAAATAAACCTTACTGCCAAATTGGAAGCTGTACGTATTTATGTTCCGACTGCTTTGTGAGACACAAGATTGACCATGATGAGTCAAAGCTGCCAATGTGGCTAAGACCAGCTGCACACCAAGTGAAGTGATTGACCTACCGGTACTCCCAATCCCAAACTCGTTGCAACAACAAAAAATATCGTGACTCTCGGTGTTCTGATCCAAAACAATATTTTGAAGTGCCACCGAGGGAAAAATCGGAAATCCCGACTCTGAGAAGATGTGACAATATTTCCAATGTATGATGGAATGTATGTGCGCATTACCATGGACGCACCGTGCCCATTTGGTTGTGTTCGATCGCATCATTCTGTGTTCAGTTGGCATAAAGGGACCACAGGACTAATGAATGCTCACGAATCTGACGTGTAAAATCTTTGGGTCTAGTTACTGACATTTGTGCCGCATGTCAGTCAGTTGTCTTTTCAGAAGCTTGAATGGAAAATCCAGACTCCCGTCATGTCTGAAATATCGTATATATTGTGCACATATATTGGGTTTTACAACAATACTTAATTAACAATAATGACGTTTTTTTTAAGTGTTTGAATTTCATCTTGTCAATATATGTAGTCAATTCTAGTATATTCATGTGTGCTTGTGCACTGCTGTCGGTCTCCTGGCATTTAGAGAAGCTTCCCTGCATTGTCAGGATGTCCCATTTTGATGACCCCGCCCCCCTCCGTTTCTTTTATGACATAATTACAAAAAAAAATAGATTTAATACTAATTGATCAAACCTGGTTGAAACGAATTTTCCAAGCCTTTGGTTATATTGGCCAATATTACCATATTGTAAACGATTACACCAATTGGTTTATTTCACCACACAGTTTTATTATCTGCCTGGTTGTTTATTGACTTGGTAGAGAATGGATATCTGTCATACAGTTTGCGATATTGTGCCTTTTTCAGTGTGTGCTCATAGACAAGATCGGCAAACCCGAAGCTTGTCACATTTCTTGTCTTTTGACAGGTTGTCCTGTCACTTTACCTTTTGTCTTTCTTGTCTTTCCATTTTGTTGTGTTTATTTCTCAATTGTGCTGTGAGAGAGGCCGTGCATTGTCCTTGTCTTACCTGTTGAACCAGTCAAAAACATTACACACCACAAGTTTATGGCAAAAGGCTTGGGACGAAACTGAGCCAGAATGCTGGGTAGTCATTGCATAATGAGCACGTACGCAGACAGTGCTGTAATATATCATGAATGAATGCTGTCTGATTCAGTTTCCATTAAAAAAATCCATAAAAAAAGATGTCAAATTATATTCTTAATTGTCCTTAATTTTCAGGGAAAGCTTCTAAAATCAATAAAAATCCTTAAACATGTATTTTTATTTGAAAATACATTAACGTTTTATATTTTCTAAATTTAATTTTTTCTTAGTGTACTTTATTTAAGAATGCAAGTTTTTTTTCGTTTTCCTACCTGTAAGGTAGAAAAATTAAAATTTGTCATACAGTATATCAAATAAAGGTTTAGCTGATTGCACCTAAAAAAAGTGCCCTTCCTTTGGCAGCAAGGATTTGAACACCAGCTCAGTGATATGTGGCTTTCTGTTCAGCCCGCATATTGCTGAGAGGGCATTAAATCTACTGTGAATCCCCTGTTGAATGGAGAAAATGTCCTTAAAAAAGGGCAAAATTAGCCCTCACAAGTCCTTAAAAGGTCCATAAATAAAAAGCAAGTGGAAGAGTGCGAACCCTGTAATTGCATTCATTCCCAGCAAATACCTGCACACCATATTTATCACCCCCCCCCCCCCCCCCCTTTGGTTTCTTGACGGGCATCAACTGGGGCACATTCAACCATCAACATTTCAAAATAATTTGTTTTTGTTTTGTTTTTTCTAAGTCGGCAAAATATACTTGGGGAAATGACAGAAAGATTGCGTCACAATCTTTTTAGATTTATATTCATGGACTTCCACTAAGGTTAAAAAAAAAGGGTGACAAACAATCCGTCAAGATTTGTATTCTACTCTTTAATTATGCAGTAATGGCAACCTGAGCACTGCACCCTTTTTGACACATTTGAGCTGCTTTGCTGCATTTTTTGGAAAAGTACTGGTCCGTGAAAATGATGGTAGTGAGTCATTTGCCAGCAAAAAAATTTTTATTCGGTATTGGAAGCGGTAGTTGGGTCAAACAAGTGTTCCTATCGCTTGCTAAAATCTAATGTTAGCTTATCTGTCTCTTGGTTTTGTGAGGACCAATGAAGTTAGAAATTGTATGCATCCCGTGGGGTCCAAACTATGCTGTATGCCATTCTATTTTTGTCAACATCATCAACAAAATAATCCATTAATTCAGTTTAATAATCCTTGTAGTTGCTGCCACACTGGTGGTGTTTATGTCACCACGAAATTACGCTGTTGTCAGGCACTCTTTTTTATTTTTTTTTATTTTTCCTTTCTTCTAAAAAGGCCAACTGGGTCAAAATCCAGGCTTCAAACTAAAATCAAGACGAATTGTCAAATGATGTAGTTCAAATCTAAATCAAGTCAAGTCATTCTCGATTTTGGCAAGCAAATCGAGTCCCAACTCGAGTCGAATCCCCATCTATGGGTCGCAAACAGTTTTGAGAACATTAATATTGTTGTCTTTGCGGCCTTGAACGAACCTTGAAGAAAAAAAAAGAACATTCGCCACAGGCACACACATTTGCGAACCTTCGCCGCACAGTGAGATCCAGCCTTAAGCAAGTTGCCAGACCATTTTAGCAGCCATTTCTGATGTTATAAAAGTGGTATTTGACAGTTGAGCAGGGTGTGGTTTTAGCGCGCTCAGTCGACTCACCCACTGCATTTGAGAACGGACACGATGGTATTGTTCTTCATGTTCTTGAAACCACATTTGACATACTTAATTCTTATTTTTGTTGGCAACACTCTGCGGTGTGTCAAATGTGCAACACATTTGTGTGCTTCACAAGGACTTTTTTCTTTTTCTTTTCTTTTTTTTTTTTTTTAAGAAAAACAGTCAAATTGACTGAACTGTCTTGATTTTGTGGACAATCACAACCACTCTGCCAACTCCATGGAATAATTTGTGGCTATTTGTTTCATTTTGTTTCGTTACCCTCCCAAAGTTGAAGGCTTTGTAGAGGTCATCCTTCCTTGCTGACACAACACGTTCTATTGTCAGGATTACAATGCTATTTAAATGCAATCAACACAATAGACTGTAAGCGAATATCATCTTTAAGCAGATATCCAAACATTTTAGCTTCAAATGCCTGGTTGAGAAAATGACAGTGGGGAATAATAAGTGTGGTTGCACAGGGTCACTGACAGAATAATTACACAGTTTTTTCGAGGCTTAAAGTACTGTTTCCTGCATGGGGAAGTATGTTATTATCAGTTATTTTACAAGCCAAAGGACATTGTGTATCCACTCACTGGGAAGCCTGGCTGCCAAGTGGTTAAAAAGACTATTTCTCCACTTGAGGATCCAGTGCATGTATTGAGTGCGGTTTTGGTTCATAGTAACTGAAGGACCTTCTATTAGAAATTACAGTACGATAATGGACCAAATCCTATTGTAAAGTCTTAAAGATCACTTTTTTTCTTTAAAACAATTTCCAAGTGTCAAATAACTTTCACATCTGTGAAATGCGTTGTAAAATACACCATATGTATTGTATTGCTGAAAGTACCGTATTTTTCGCACTATAAGGCACTTTGGAGTATAAGGTGCACCGGCCTATTTTAAAACTGTTTTCAGATATAGGGTGCACCGCATTTGTAACGTGCATAGATGCTACAGGCTTCAGTTGCTACTGGCTGCAGTTGCATTATGCATTCACTAGATGGAGCTACGCTAAAGGAATACAATACAATACCATACAGTTTTATTTATATAGCACTTTCACAACTGCTGCAGCTGTAACAAAGCACTTTATAGAACATTTAAAATACAATGTCCAGAAATCAGAATATTGATCCATTTATTAGGCGCATCGGATTATAAGGCGCACTGGCGGCTTTTGAGAAAATGGAATACTTTTAGGTGTGCCTTAGGGTGCGGAAAATACGGCAGTCTGTTTTAGGGAACGTTGCCTCCACTCCACATCCGAGAGGTGAACAACCTTTTCATACCCCATTATTGCACCCACCTGTTCCCAGGTGTGCCTGTTCTTCTGTGGGATGTGCCAAGCAGGGGACATTAGTCACTTTGCATCGCTGCCCTCGTTCCATTCCGTGTTCCTGCTGCCGTAGATATGAATCTACTTGACAATTGGAATATCTGATGATAGCGACATGAGGCTAACCCCAATTCATGCCATTTTTTGATTTTGAGAGACTTTTCCTACTGATGTGTGCCAATCACATTTTCTTTTCGCATCATCCCTACATCCTGTACTCGCCAGTGTTGTTCCGGTGGTAAGTCTTTCGATCTGAAGTGTGGAGCAGATGTGTGTCAGCAACAAAAATACACAAAGAAAACAAAATACAACAAAAAACAAATAAACTGTATATTCATTACCCTTCACAAATGTGCAAGTGAAAAATTTACTTTGAATGAGTCTTAGTTCTGGTTGCTTCCATCTCATGTGAGAATTTATCCGGCATGACAAATCTCCAATAATCGTTATACAAATACAAAAAACAGTCACACTCTCAGAAACCGCAAAGTTGATGTGTCTTCTCAGGATTTATCTGTTGTGAGTCTTCTTGCGTGTGTAGGCACGTTTTGTTTTGTTTTTCCTTGCAGACACAAAAGATCAACTGTTAGTAAATGTTAGACCGGGGTGTATTTATAACCACTGGGAGTCAGGGAGAAATACTGGTATTCCCACTTGTAACGCTGTGTTCTTTTTCATCTAAGCCTATTCTCCTCCTTCCCAGTGATGATAACTGCCCTATTTCTCATTAGGCATTACCATGAGGTGTGTGTGTGTGTGTGTAAGACAAACAGTCTTTCATTCCAATCCTGGCCTGTATTCAGGCTGTGTACCTTGACACCTCCTCTGATGAAGGATTGACACTGCAGCACTCACTGTGTCACATGACTGCAAAGCGCTACTTTAGATTCTGTTCTAATCTACCATGGCAATGAGTGGTATTTACTTCACACACTGCAGGTTGACATTTCACGACCAACCGCAGCAGCACATCGATGATGTCACAATGAATTTCTTCAAGGCGTGTGTGTATGTGTCTTTGCGCAACCCCCACCCCCATCCAGTATTTTCCCAAGCTGTTCCCTTCCTGGATCCTGTTTTCAGTGCCAGCCAAATGAGGCAATCGTTCCCATTGACTCAACCCTGTAATGCAAATATGCCCAACAGCATGCAAAGAACATGGAAATATGTGTGAGTCGACGTCAGGGCCAGACAGCCAAAGGAGTGAAAAAGGGTTTTAGAAATGACACCGATGAGACGTTGCACTCTTTAAAGTCAGCAGACATTTTAAATTACAGTGCCTCGCAGAGTCAGTCTTTTGATTTTCTAAATTTAAGTCTAGCGTGTAATGCTATGTTTTGGCAGCGGTTTTGTGCAATTAAAGTTGTGCTTTCAGGGAATTTTGAATGGGACTGTGAAGCTTTATATTTGACGCAGATGGTGCTCGAAAAAACTAATGTTTGCATAAATAACTTTTTGTTGCCACGAGGATTGATATTCAAATGACAGTGGTTTTATTATCCGATCCGAAGTCGTATGTTTTGTACAAATGTGGTAGGGGCATCTTCTCATCTCAGCAAAATTAAAGGCTTAAAAACTGGGCTCAGATAATATACACAATGTGTAATAATGTCCTGTTTTTACCGCCATCTGTTTGTTTCTTTGCTTTGTTTGTGAGTGAATTCAATTAATTTACTGGTAACTTGGTGGAGCAGTGGAAACAACAGTTCTGTTGCCAATGTGATTGATGTCATTGTTGTTAAGGTCCACTTAAGGATGGAGCGAACAAAGTGTGAAAGATACTATGAATTGTTGCGTCTCCTTTCCTGCCTTGCAGATTCCTGTGTGTTGTGCGTCACTTTGTTTCCCATGGATCTCAGGGTGGGAGAGCGGGGGATGCGCCCTGGCTCCGACACGGCACTCCTTACGCCACTGCACCCGCCGTTGCTTCTCAGCCCTTTTCCCCAACAGTCCCGCACGTCCTTCTCCCAACAGCAGCTTCAACAGCACATACGGGTACAAAGAATCAATGCTTTCTTTCATACCTATTGTAAAACTTTTTTGGGGGTGGGGGGTGAATTTATACCAAATTTCCGTAAATAGCGGCCCCTTCTCGAATGGGCGCTGTGTGTCAATTACTCCAGATATAAATTCATTTGCTATGTTAATCAAAAGTATGGAGTAATCTGCACACTCTAAGGGAGGATGATAAAATGATGAAACTTAAGTCCTATAAACGTGTTTGTAGTAGGCGTTTAACCGATGAATTGATGAGTCGACTATTCGAAAGCTACATTTAAAGCTTGAGATATCATCATGGTTTGTGCATCTTGTCTTTGAAATCAACTTTCAACCCGCCTGTTTGCCACCATTGCCCGACCTCGGAGTTTGATACGTCTGAGTGTTCCATACATCTGCGCGGATTCATGAAACCAAAAATAGGCCGGTTGTGAGTGAGCATTGTGGTTTGTCGCGCCAGCTAGGATGATCGTTTCCTCGCTTTTCGATCTTTCCTCCACCGGGATTGGTGATGAGGAACGGTAGTCAGAGCCCATCTTTGTCGCCTAAATGGTTTGTCCACGAGAACTTTATTCCGATTACAACACAGCACGCTTTACAACACTGTGTTATAACAGTTTTCACAGTACTACAACTGTCGTGGACAACAAAAAGTCTTTGTTAACACCTAGTTTACACAAATACAGGCCTCGCTCCCGATAGAAACTCCGCAAAATCTATGGTTGAATGAATAAAAATCCACTTGTAAGGAAATATGGTATTGTCATTTTAAAATGTTGTATTCTATCTTTATTTCAGTTCATTGAAATATTTTGGAAATTATTTATTTCATTCCAAAACAGCACCATGTTTATTTTAAAAGTAAAATGCAAATGTTTGAACGTTTAGTTTAATATGGAGCAGCGCAGACGTGAACAGGAACACCACGAGAAGCAACAAGAATTGCAGCAGCTCAAAAACAAGGACAAGAGTCAACAAAGTGAGTCTGTTCAAAAGCTATACACAAGCAGACACTCACACACATTTTATCGAACCATTTTCCTCTTTTTCACAAGGCTGTTTGCTTTTAGTTAAATATAACCTGACTGGTGGAGCTACAACAGCGGAGTTAAATATAGCTTTGAATATTGGCACAAGTCATTGGGTCAATATTGACTTAAACACCTTCTGTCACCTCTTTGTACACACATGCACCAATATACACACACAACACTAGTGTGACCTAAGCATGCATCAGACTTTGGGGCAACATATTCACGAAAAGTTGATACAGAATTATTAGGAGCCATTTTACATATTTAACTAATAACCATTTCTAAGGAATATTATGAAGCATCTTCTGTTTTGTTTCATGAAAATGTCTGACTTTTTTTTTCTGATGCATTTTTGTTTGGTTGAACGAACAGGTGCAGTGGCCAGTTCACTGGTTAAACAAAAACTCCAGGAAGTCATCTTGAAGAAGCAGAAGCAAGCGGCACTGGAAAGAACAAATTCCAACACTTTGACTTCTACGCCAGTGACATACAGGTGACTCAAGATACATACACAAGTTGGCAGTGCAGTATCTGCGTAATGCATTTACTCTATACAGTATATTCAAATTCATGATTATTATTATTATTTTTTTGCTTTGGCTTTGCTGCAAATCAAACTGATCTACAGATATTTAAAATAATCCTCATTTATAATTGGAGACATGCTAGGAACGTTATGTCTTAGGGCTGTCACTAAATGAATCTTTTTGGAATTGATTATCCGATCCTATTATTCCATTGATTATCACCACATTGAGTGATAAAACACTTCAGTTTGCCAAGCCGATGTATATTAAGACTATACTCACTTAAAAATAAACAATATTTTCTTATAAATGGCCAAGTGCCCCTCGCTGCCATTTCGGCTGCGCCAATGGCCAGCTGGCAGTGGACATTAAGAAAACCTTTATTAGTCTCGCAATGGAGAAATTCCAGATTCACAGCAGCAAAGTTATGAAAGGAAGAGTAGAACAACAAAAAAATGAAGACTTAAATAAATTTAAAATGAAATATCCTCCCGTGAATGTCACACTGGCCTGTTCTTTATTTTTCCTTAACTGTTCCCAAAATAATCACCTTACACTCGCACTCGATCACTGCTTAGCGGTGTATTGGTAGAACAAGCTATGCTAAGCTAGCTTGAGAAACTAAAACATGCAATGTGACAAGTTTAACCGGTCACAATAATTAAGCGGAAGGCGCTTTGCTCCCATTAACTAGTGATGGGACGTGCTGTGACGAGACTTGTTCAATACTAGTTTGCTTTCAAATCATCAAAGCTGAGTTTTTATTCCCTCTAGTTAGTTGGCGCCTGCCTTGTCATCACATGTAAATGTTCCCGTTTTCAAGCACCAATGGCGCTTTGTAGCAGTTACATACAACTACATTTTGTTCATTTTTAATTTAAAACGGCCTCAAACCTTGGGCATCTTTTAAATTTTGGAGTATTGCTCAGTGGGACCGTCCATCTGCAACAAACATTCGTGCGTGGTCAAATGTTGGTTCCTGGTGTCATAAATGGGTTTTAAAATAAGCAATTATAGTTTTCAGTCATTTCTGTGTCGGGCAATTTTTGCGGTCGATTTAGCCAAATTAGTCGGGGGGGGTGGTGTTTGCTTCTCTTTCTCCCAGCCCTAGTATCTCTTTTAGCAGTAGATCTTCATCAAAAAAAATTGTGTACTGTTTTTTTATGTCCCTAAATTGTAAAAATCACGACTTATTCTGGACCGCATAACACAAACACAAACTCATTGTCAGTTTGTCACATTTTGTCGACTTCCATTACGGATAACCCACCTCAAGGTCAAATGGTTTAATTTGGATTTGTGCTGTGTGTTCTCAGTAAACTGGGTCCGGACCAGAATGTTTCCTCCCACCCCCCGGTTTTATCTCCTTCGCTGCCTTCTCCAGAGGGTTCAGAAGGGACACGTCTACGCAGGGCAGGTAAAATACACAGTAACTCAGGATGTTGTTATCATGTCAGTGGATTCTGAAGGTTTGATATATAAAATCTATCAATTGGAACGAAGGGCAGCACAGATGACTTGTGCTTGCCATCTGCCTCCCAGTTCTGAGGTTTGAGGTTGAAATTTCAGCTAAGGCCTTCATGTGTGGGGTTTGTATTTTCACACTCTGCTTGAATGGCTTTTCTTCCGGGTAGTCCAGCTTCTTCCCACACTCCAACAATATGCATCTGAGGTCATTCCAAGACTGTAAATTGTCCATAGATGTGAATGTGAGTGTGAGTGGTCGCTTTCCAATGCAGTATGAGCCCTACAGTTGACTGGTAATCATTCCAGCGTGTACCCTGCCTAATGCGCAAAGTCAGCTGGAATAGATTCAGGCTTCCCTGCGACAACAATGAGGACATGCGTTACAAAAAATGAATGGATATTTAAAGTAAACTTGACTCAGTAACTATATTGACAAGGGAGTGAAAGTAAATGGACCTTATTAAAAAACAAATACGACTGCCAGAAAGTTATGAAAATCACTCTATCAGCAAGTGATTTTCTACTCGTTGCACCATTTTGTAGAAATGCTCAATAAATTATTTTGGAAAAGAAGCCAGCGATCTGTGATTGGATTGTGTTTGTGTCGCATCAGTGCAGCATCTTTATGTGACACGACTGTATCAATGAATGACCTCAAGTAAATCTCATCACTTATTTATTTATTTATTTATTATTAAGCATCTGAGCCCAATTTAAAAGTGAAACACAAGCTGAAGAAACATCTCAACACCCGCCAGAGCCCGCTCACCCGCAAAGAGAGCGCACCGCCCACCATCAGACACCGAGTACCTGATACACTGGGTAAATCCTCGATTTGACATCAAAACAAACTTTTCCAATGCCATGATTCCAAATGAGTCTGACTTTTTTTTTCTCCCCATGTGGGGTCTCGGCAGACTCATCTCCCAGCAGCAGCAGCACTCCAGTCTCTGGCTGTAGCTCCCCCAATGACAGTCTTCCCAGTGAAAATGGGATAGTGCCATCTGCAGGTGGCCTCTCGCATGAGGTGAACAAATGGACACAGACAGATATTATAGACACACAGTTAAGGAGACAGAGAGCTCATTATTCTTACATCATTTGTAAATCAACTCGAAAACAGCGTATGTTATTTACTTGGGATGCCCCGGTCAAATCACGTGATTGGGAATCGGGGCCAATGTCCTGATTTTCGCCGGATACGTATTGGATGAAAATGATCCGTTGTATTAATTTTCTGAACATTTAAAGGCCACAAAGCTACAAAATAAGTAATATTTTGCCAACTTGAATCATAATAGTTTATTTTTAACAACGTTACCTTTTTTTTTAAGTAGTTGTATAGTGGCAGGCCTGTGCATGAGTGTTTAGTGCATTGACCTCACAGTGGAGACGTCGTGGGTTCGATCCTGGCTCCTCCCTCCCTGTGTGGAGTTTGCATGTTCTCCCCATGCCTGTGTGGGTTTTCTACGGGTACTGCGGTTTCCTCCCACATTCCAAAAATATGCTAAATTGTTCGTCTGCGTGTGCACTGCAATCGGCTGGTCCACCGGGGTGGCTCCAGCACCACCCTGCGACCCTCTTGAGGATGAAGCGGATCAGAAAATGGGTGGATGGATGGATAGTTGTGTCGTTAGTGGCGCGCGCGCGCACGTACACACACACACACACACACACACACACACACACACACACAGAGCTGTCCTGCAGGCAGACACAGAGTGGTGGGTTTTTCTTCAAAGATTATTATTATGTATTTATTTATTTTTGGGAGGAAAGGCAAGTTAAAGGCACTGCTAAATAAGTCTGTCTTGCCTGAGAAAAAGAAGCCTCCTCACTCTACGCCTTTGTCAAAGAGTCTCGAGAGCGACAGACAGGTTGGCAGTTGTGACACATGCAAGGGAAGTCACTTCAAACACAAGTTCAAATAGGAGTGTAAATATACGAGCGTAAATATCTGGTTGTTCCCCACTGGTTTGTTTTAATGAGGTCATAAATCAATCGTGCTGTTTCTAGATTAGGGAGATCACACATGTACCCAACAACTGAAGTGTGCTCTTCATTTTAGCCAAATGATGTCAATGTGTTGTTTACCACAGAACAAATCAAATGCAGTCATACTAAGAATTCCCTCATTCTGTGTTAAAGTTCAACCAAATTGATGCCATATGTGTCCCGTCGCAATAACATGAAAATATTTTTTGTAGATACGGCAGATAAATAGAGTATTGTGTTTAACGTTAACATTCAGTTAGTGTCAATGTCATGGTTTCTGTTTTTGCTCATTTTATGCTCACAAGCAACAAAGAGTTTTTGTGTAACTGAGATGGCCCAATACGCATTTTCAGTATCATCAAATTTAGTGCTGAAAAAATGTAGAACTTTTGAGTTGCTTTTGAGAGTTGGTCTGAGAGGAATGGTCCATTTAATATAAATATATCTAACCTATATACACTTGGATGTTTATGCAATGTTTATATGCATATTTCTATGTTAATTTGAGAAAAATTGGATGCATGCTCTTTTTTTTTCATAACACACATTGGGGCTCTCGATCGACAGAAAAAAACCTAAAACTCGGATGCCAAAAAAACATGACTGCGATATCCCAATTATTAAAACTGTATTTTATTTTTAATGGGATGCAGTCCCTTTCTTCTTCAATTCTTGTGAGAACGGGCCAACTGAAAAGCCCTATAATGCCTTATTTTGGAAAGTGGTTCACTAAACCACTACATCAATGCCTGATGAATCGATCACACTTTTGACCTCCTCCGGAAAGTGTAATTTGTCTTATGTCATGGAAAACTACGCAGGTTTCAAATAAGCAGACGTATTATAAGAAAAGTCAACCCCTGTGCTTCAAGTGTGGCCAGACACTGAGTAATGACATGATTGATGCAGAGGCACAAAAGCCTGCTGGAGTGCCGTGTGTGTCAGCTGTTTATACATAATTGATTTAATCACAGAAAAGTCAAAAACATTGCAACCGGTGTCACACCTGCTGCGTTTGTGTGATTCATGCAATTTAATGTGTTTAATTATGTCCTTACATTGCTCGAAAGCTACACTTTACGAAGGGCAATTTACAACAAAAAATTGTGAGTTACATTCACGACTATTTGAGTTCTGTTTCCCTAACTGTCATTTTCTGCTTTAAATGTTGGCATTTATGTTCCTTTGCATGTGTGTTGTTGTTTTTTCGGGGGGGGGGGGGAGAAGAGAGAATAACCCACCATATTTGGCATTTACAGGCACAGAAGCTGCTGCTCAGAGATGGCACTCTGGCAAACTTTACTATCCAGAGTCCTTCCACTCTGCCCACCATTACGCTGGGACTACCAGCCAATGCCAGGGTAAGCTTGGCACTCAAACAAATAATATTTATCACATCTCCGATACCGGAAGGCCACAAATGTATTGGCAAATGGATCTTGTCGTTATTTCTTCAGCACACATCGTCTTTCATTGTACTTCAAAAATCTAGAAACTATAGCACTCTATTTTTATGACACTTCGTCATCATTGATTGTATTTAAATTCTGGAGAATTGTAGAAGAGGTATCAGTTGTCAATTTTATACATTCAGTAGGACTGCAAAAGTCAAGTGCCATCATCAGATTTGTTTGTTTGTTTGTTTATGTGTTGTGTTTATTGTTTTACTTCATGTTAACTGTTTTGTTAAGCGCTTTATAAATCAGGATGTATGTATGTGTCTAAATCTACGTGTAAGAAATTAACATAACGCAACACATATTTCGATTATACAGGTTGAAGGTGATTTGTCCTCCCTGAAGTTTGCTCGAGGGCCCTTGGTCACAGCCGGGGCCCCGCAGGTCTTGTTGCCGCTGAGTAGAGAGGATCAAGCGGGGCAGCTGAGCTCACAACTTCCCGTGATCATCCTGGAGCCGTCTGGACTAATGCACGCTCCCCTGGTCACTGGTAAGACACACAGAGTTACCGTATTTATTACCGTACTATAAGGTGTAACTAAAAGCATTCAATTTTCCCAAAAGCCGACAGTGCGCCCAATAATCCGATGCGCCTTGTGTATGGCGTTACACAGTCTCTTTGTATTCCCCAATGAGTTGTTTTCCTGTCAGTGTTTCTCTGCCATCTAGTGGTGATTATTAGCAGGAACCAATTCTAACCTAAAAGGGTTTTTGCCCGAAATTGACATGTGCATTCGCCAACACACACTCCAACAGACAACTACTTTGTGAGCTCTGCGCAGCCATTATGAAACAAAGATAAACCAAGAGCAGAGTTAACTACTGAATAAATGACGGAAGGAGACAAGCAAGACGTTTAAGGATATTTAGCCCCTTGTGCATGTGAGCCCATAAGGTTTGTGTGTTTGTCTGCCCTTTTGTTGAATAAATTGTCTTCATAACTTTTGCCTTTCATTGTTTTGTTATGCCATTTGTATTTATTTATTTCGTGTCCGTGTATGTGAGCAGTTGTCATGGCTTTATTAGTTGTGAAGGCTCCATATAAATAAAGCTGTGTTGTATTGTATTGTATTCCCTTTGGCGTAGCTCCATCTAGTGGATGCATAGCACAACCGCAGCCATTATTGTGGCTTCAAAATCAAAACATTTCTCCTCCCGTAATACATAGTGACACCCCTTGCCGTCTGTCTCAAACCAGTTCCAGGACTCGACTCGGTCCCGCTGCAGTTTTCCTCCCACTTGGATCAGCTGTCTCTGGGTGGCGCACAGGCCCACAAGCCCCTGAGTAGAACACGTTCAGAACCTCTCCCGCAGAGCCCCAGGATGCTTCACTCACAACTCCTTCAACAGCACCACAACACGCAACTACTAGAGCGATTAAAACAGCAGACTCACCTTGGCAAGGTAGGCAGGCTCTTGACACTTTTTGGAACTGTCGCTGTATTGAACATTGATCCCAAATAGTGGAATCACATTAAAGGTAGTTTACGTGAAGCGTTGTAGGTCAGTTTAGTCTTTCGTCAACAAACTAAGAACATGAAATCGGTATAGTCAACCAAAATGGGGGGCATCCAATATGTGATTATTACAAATGGCACTGCTTGCTTGAGAAAATGTAGCCTTTTTCTCTTCTTCTTCCGTTCCCAAAGGTGATGATTGTCTTGGCAACAATGTGTTTAGCGTCACCCAATGGCCGATAGGTATTTGAGACAAGGGTGCCAAATAACGGCTTCAAACATAGCATAACAAACTTTACGGAACCAAACCTCAGCTAGTTTGACGGTGCAACTTTGGAGAAGTGAATTAATTGTGGTTTGAAGAAAGCTGATCTATGTTGCAATGGTAGGAGCCGCCGCGTTAATTCATAAACGTGTCGGGGCACCTGCATTTATTGCCAAATGTCCATCTTGGATCCCAATTGAATTATGGTTGCGTGCGAAATCTCCTTTTAGCTGTCACATTCCAACCATGAGCACAATGAATTTGAACCCACACTTATATTTAACAACTCCTTAACTATTTGAACCTGTTCAATGATGCACTCAGTTAATGTGCTGCCAAATTCACAATCATGTGATTCAACACTAAATCATATGACACTTTTTTTTCTTCATGATTTCCATTTACAAACAAAAGATAACTAATTTCACTAGTTTGTTTCAGTTTATTGTGCGTGTGTGTGTGGATACAAAGCTCATGTCCAAGTCCAGTGAGAAGCCCAGACTGCATCAGATCCCTTCAGAGGACATGGACTCAGAGGACGGCGGGGGAACGTCGCCATCAGAGCCAGCCTACCAGAGCAGACTGAGGTCAGATTCTCTGAGGGAGGCTGAGCCAGCAACATCCAGTAGTCAAGAACAGATCAACCTACAGCATGCACTCATACTCAACCAGGTAGGCGTGCTGAATTTCTCATATCACAAGTTAGGAAACAGGACAAATAAAATACACCGCGGCTACTCCGAAGCAGCTATTCAGCCGACTACTGTCCTCTAGATGGCATGATTAGCCACCTCCGGATGGTTTAGATTCACCAGTGTCAGTGGAACTGGGTTTAATTTGGAACCAATATTAATTATAATAATTTTAAAAGGTTGATGTCATCTTTCAAAGCAACAATTTAAGTCAGTACATTTGATTGAATCAACCATGACAGTCAGGAGTCGAACTTTTACCATTTTAAAACTTTTGAAGAAATCACTGTTAATCTTTGGAAGTCAAGTACAGTTTGTTTGTGAACGCTAAAGTCGCTGTATGAAAACTTAAAAGCAATATAACTGTAAGGTACGATAAGTCACATTTCGTTACATTTTGGCAAATCCATTTTAGATTGATCATTGTCATCACCCTTTGTTTTGGTCTTATCGTCATGGATACCCTTGTGAAAAGGAGAGCACTCAACAAAACAAAACTCAAAAGTACAAGCTGAGCGGCTCAGGAAGTCTCAAATTGCTTTGTCGAAATCTTGTTTTGTTTGCATTCTTGCTTTTTATCTGACTTCTAGACGATCTTTTTTTTTAACTACTCTTATTTGTGAACAGTTAAAGAGTTCCAATGGTCCCCAGTATTCCTGATTTTCTTCTTTTTGTCCTTCTCATCTCCGATATATCTTGTCATGGCTTGACCTCTTTTCTGTTTTCTAGTCATTACTGTGGGAACAGCAGAAGCAGCTGCAGCAGTTGCATCGACAGATGGAGACCCTGGCGGTCCCGATGCTACGTAACGGTGGAGGCAGCGCGATCTGCGGCCCGTTGGGTGTGCATCGGCCCCTCTCTCGTGCGCAGTCCTCCCCGGCCTCCACATCTCTTGCTTTGTCCGAAAAACCTCTGAGCCTGAGCGGGCAGGAGACCAGCAGCAAATCACGATTCACCACTGGTCAGTGCCACATTTGGGCTTCCCTTTGTGCGAGTGTGCCTGCTCTTTAACTTGAGTTTCAACCAAAGCCTCATTGAACATTGGAAACTAATGAGAGAGATTCGCTGATCACTGCGACGGTCTTTTGGGAAATCATCTGAGGTTATTTTGCCTGTGCAGGCCTGGTGTATGATTCTCAGATGCTGAAGCACCAGTGTGCCTGTGGAGACAACAGCAGTCACCCAGAGCATGCTGGGAGAATACAGAGCATCTGGTCCCGACTACAGGAGAGGGGCCTGAGGGGGCAGTGTGAGGTACGACACAAGACGCACACAATTGGTCCTTTTTTTTTTTTTTAGGTTCTACACTAAAGGCTGTCAGATTGACAATCAACCAGTTTGTTTTCCCCCAGAGATTGAGTAATATATCAAAGCATGCACGTGTCCAAGTCCAGTTATTATTCTACAGAGCCTCTCAAATAGTTCAAGCACCAAATTAGCTTTCTTAAATCCGATGAGCCACCCTCCTTTTGTTGTCGCAGAGCATTCGTGGTCGTAAGGCAACTTTGGAAGAGCTGCAGTCCGTCCATACAGAGCGCCATGTTTTGCTCTACGGCACCAACCCGCTCAACAGGCTCAAACTGGACAACCGCAAACTGGCAGGTGCGTTACAACTTACACATATGTCTCGTGCTTTTCTGCACTACTTTTCTTCATTAAAACTCATTCAGTACCAGCCAATTCTAGACCAAGTCTGAAAAGACGTTTAAAAACGTCTTTGGGAGTGAATGAGTTAATGTTGGAGGAGAGCTGTTGTCGCATTGCAGTCGATTTTGGGTGAGAGCAACACCCCGAACTGGTCGGCAACCAATTTGCCGGACTCGGATAGATGAACAACCTTTCACACTCACACTGCCGGAAAATTGAGAGTCTTCAGTTAATCTAAGAAACATGTTTCCGGAATACTGTATGGGAGTTTACCCCTAGAAAACACACAGAAGCATGGAGAGAACATCCGCAACATCTGCAATTTCTTACTGCATATACCTAAAAAATGGATGATAACATTTGACTGATGTAAAGTGTTTGTTCTTTAGGAATTCTCTCTCAAAGGATGTTTGTCATGTTACCATGTGGAGGTGTCGGGGTAAGTTTCAAACACAGTTGCACTCAAATTGGACGTTCTCTGCGTTCATACAAAAAACAAAACATTCTGTTACCAAAAGGCTGCTTTTTAGGACTGGAACAAATGTTTGCTTGGCAACCCCTGATCGCTACGAAACAAAGTAACATATCTCAGACTCAGGAATGAGCAAGTACAGATTGTTTCTAATCTTCAGCCAGGTGGACAGTAATGCTATTTTTTCATGAAAGACCAAACAAATGAATCTTGCCTTGAAATAAAATACAAATAGTTGCTTTCAATGGGGTCCTTTCAAGGGCAACAAATGATGACCTCCGATTTTGAACGGTAGGTAGTCAGGTCGAAACTTTTGTAAAGTGATCTCCATTTCAGGAACGATTCACCTCTTCAGCCACTTGGTACTGTCGACAGCCGACTGTCTCTACGAAACTTATAGGCACATTTTCATCTGTTTTCAAGGATGGCGCTTGACCTCCAAGGTTCCACTCTCCAGTCTTTATTCTGACAGAATAATTTGCTCCTTAAGAAAAAAATTCGAGAAATAAAGGGTGTAAAGAAGCCTGATGGATAGTCATGCATGAGCATTTGTTATGTTCTTGTCATTCGTGCTCCAGGTTGACAACGACACCATCTGGAATGAGTCGCACACGTCCACGGCGTCACGCATGGCCGCCGGCAGTGTTGTCGAGCTGGCTGTAAGAGTGGCCAAGGGTGAGCTCAAGGTGAGAATGTGTTTTTTGTTGTTGTTATTATAATTATTATGCAAAGGAGCTGAATTTATAGAGTGCATTTCACACACAAGGGAACCCACCACGCTTCACATTTTACAATTCAACATTTCAAAGCATTTTCAAACAAAAGAGTTGAAAACATCTTCAAAACAAATATGTTTGGAGGATGCGGCAATGTTTTCATGACTTATTAGTTTATTTTATGACTCCAATGTCAAGATTTCATTCCATTTCAGTGCTCTCATGATGTAAATGCAGCCAAGGGCCAGAAAGAATGCGATCATCAAAAACTTTTTGTAGGTTTTATCAGTGGAAGCCAGTTTTCTCCACAAGGGGGAGAAAAGTGTGGCATATAAAAGTAAAAAAACTGTCTTGCACAACATATTGAGAAGCATGTGCTGTTTGTATGTTTTTAAGAATTCACTTAACAATTATTGTACTCATAGTAAGCGGAGGGTTGGGGGGGCACTGCAATTTATCATCATATTCAAGCCCCTCTTATTTTGCTATGTAATATAAATAATATATCTCCATGAGCGGCAAAGGCTTGGGAGCGTTTGTTTCTTCATCAGCATTCATTCAAGGATGCCAACACTTATGGCAGACATTTTCAAACAGTTAGTTAAACATGGAAAGATGTATTGTACATTGGGATGTTGTGTCGAAAGTTTTATATGATTGATGTAAAGATACTCCGAAGTACTGAGATATATTAAAAATGAAATAAATATACATGGGGTAGGAAGTAAGCAAGCAAGCAAATGTCTCATTCAGAAAATACCTTTTTCAATTCCGAATGGAAAATAATTTTGGAAGAAAGAATTTATAAACACTTATGACATACATTACCTTATACTCTTTTTTTTGAGTGACAAGCTGATTCATACTTTCTTTTCCAAACAGAATGGATTTGCCGTTGTCAGACCACCGGGTCACCATGCAGACCCCTCCAACCCAATGTGAGTTTGTGTGTCTTTTAATTCCTTGTTGTTCAGACAAACATCATAAAGAGCTTTTCCATTCTGTTGTCCTCAACGTAACCAAAGCCGTCAATCGGTCTTTGCAGGGGTTTCTGCTACTTTAATTCAGTGGCGATTGCTGCCAAACAACTTCAACAGAAGCTCAGTGTCAGCAAAATCCTCATTGTTGATTGGGTAAGGCTTGCTTTATTGACCACTTCCTGGATTAATAGTAATGTTAAACATCTTCTATATTGCCAGGATGTTCACCACGGTAATGGGACCCAGGAAATTTTCTACAGTGACCCAAGCGTCCTCTACATATCGCTTCATCGCTATGATCATGGTAACTTCTTTCCTGGCAGCGGATCACCCACTGAGGTAGATGTCATATCTTGGCTGAATGTACAAGAATGCTTTCAATTCTGACGATATATATATATATATATATATATATATTTTTGCTTCAGGTCGGCTTAGGTGCTGGGGAGGGCTTCAATGTGAATGTGGCATGGACAGGAGGACTGGACCCTCCCATGGGGGATGCAGAGTACCTTGCAGCATTCAGGTAGAATACCGACTGTGGCTTCTCTCGAAGACGACAATACATACGTACACCAGAAAAGAGATTGGGATTATAAGGCGCACCTTGAATGATGAATGGCCTATTTTAAAACTTTTCATATATATGGCACACGGCATTATAAGGCGCATAGAATAGAAGCTTCAATTGTGGTTGCGGTTGCATTATGCAGCCCCTCATCAGCGGTGTCAAACATGCGGCCCGGGGGATCATTTAAAAGTGAAAAAATGCATTAAAGACACAGAATTAATATTTTAAATAAAATGCAATTCGTGGATTATCCGCTAGGTGGCACACTGTTTTGGTCACAGCAGAAGACAACATTGGTTTGATCAGGGAAGAAAACAGCAGTCTCAGTCTGTCACTGAGATAAACCCAATGCAGCAAATGATGTGAAAGCTCCAATCAATGCTTCTTGATTGGTGATTCATAGCACAGTATGCTATAATGTTAATGGTTCGGCCCACTTGACATCTACAGAGTCCGTATGTTGCCCACAATGTGAAATGAGTTTGACACCCCTGCACTAGATGGAGTGACGCTACAGTGCACTCCGCTTAATAGAACACCGGTTAATAGAGTAATCTGCTTAATAGAGCACAAGGCTCTGGAACGGATTTGCCTAATGCAATTTCCTATAAAGATACTCCGCTTAGTAGAACAGATCTCCGCTTAATAGAACAGGCCGTAAGCAATGAACATTGTAAACTAGTGGTTTTCGAAGTGTAGCTATCGCGATACTGTACCACTATCGCGAGAAAACGCGGCAGTTCTAGCCGTATACAGTAACAGGTAGCACGCGTCACTCCACACATAGACACACGCACGTCACAATGGCTTCAACTTCATTCAAGAGACGAGGGCTATAAGAAGGACATACTCAGACGATACGATGCATTGCCGGATTCTCAGAAGGTACGCCCGCGGTTTCCAGGACTTCCCTCTTATCCAGCGCATTGAGAGGGAAGTCAACCGCAAAATTACGGACTCCTGTTTCCAGACAAAAGTAACGAAATTTTTCTCGTGATTTGAGATGTTTGACTGAAGTTGATTAAAGTTGTTGTTTTGTTGTTTGATTAAAGATATGGACGTCCACAGTCGAAATATCTCTTCTAACTCGTCAGCAGGGTTTTTCTGCGTGCATAACTTGGTCGTCGACGTGTCTGAAGGTGTACCTAATAAAGTGTCTCCGGTTAATAGAAATTCCGCTTAGTAGAACAGAAGCGCTTCGGCCCAATGGTGTTCTATTAAGCGGAGTGCACTGTATAGGGAATACAATACAATACAGCTTTATTTCTAAAGAGCCTTCACAAAGTGCTGCAGCTGTAACAAAGTGCTTTGCAGAACATTTGAAATAGTTCGTTAAAAAATCTGAATATTGATCCATATAGAAGGTGCATCAGATTTTAGATTGAGAAAATTGAGGCTTTTAGGTGCGCCTAATAGTGCGGAAAATACGGTACTTGCTCAGAACAAAATGGTCAAACTAAATCAAAATGCACACACACTGACTGTTAGAACATAAAGCATCTACAACAGCCTTGTTTTTGTTAGCATGTCAACTCTGAAGGGATAGAGATATAGTGATCAGTCTCCATCTCACACTATTCACTTTCCAGGAAGCAAACATGCTTTTAAGGACTGAACGCTCACTTTCACAATACTCTGACGTACTGTGTGCATATATTGATAATCCTTGTCATTTGCACAGAATGCCTCAGCCACTTCCTTTCTCTAATAACTTTCTGGCACGAAATGTTCCCCCAGGTTGTGTGGGCTCTTACTTCCTGCTGGTTGGCTGGATAATTGTCATTTGTGGGTGGTTGGCAATAAACTTAAACTAGGAGGTTTTTCTGGTGGTCTGATGCACCAAACCTCAAGGAAGCCTAGCTAGCTGGCTTCTTTCCTCCACTATTTCAATCCTTCTTGTCTCTCGCTCTCTCTCTCTCACACACACATACACACACAGTATATCAGGGTCTAGTTATGTACTTTGCTGAACTGGGTTCCTCAATCACCCCCATTCACCGAAGCGGGCACTCAGTACTGTCTCGAACCATCAAGCGATCACACGTTGAAATACCGGAAGTGTATCAATTGTGTGTGTGAATGCCAAAAAGAAGTATTCTTGCCATGCAATAGGCAGACAGAAACTCCATCGATGCATGAAACCTGAATAACTACACATATCTTTTCGAGACAATGTCAGCTTTCAATCAATCTATAAAAACTGACATATATCAAGAAGAATGATTGTGGTGATATCACTCGTCTGTTTTACATAATTACAATCAACAGTCCATCTGGTCATTTACGTTGCCTAATTAAATAACTAGCCTTCCATCCGCCATTTTAGTGGTACGAATAATCAGTGAGATTTTATACAGCTGGAGGGCTTGAAAAATTAGCAACAAATGTTCTGGTGCCCTCGGGCTTTTGTACAGTGCCGCCTATGCAGGTTTGTCAAATTATTATCCTGTTAAAAATGGTAAAAGTTTTCTTTTGTTGTTCGGAAGTATTTAAAAATGTTCTTATTTTTTATTTGATCAAAATTATTCTACTTAGTGTGTTTGTTTTTGTTGGGTTTTTTTTTATTAGAGAATGGGAAAACACTATCTCTGGGTGCTCTCAATTTAGGCTATGAGCTCATGTTGACCATCTGCATGCAGTCATGACAGCAGCATGTGTGTGTGCGCACGCGCGCGTGCGCGTGTGCGTATACATATAAAGAAGATGAGGTGGGGGGGAGTCTCCAACGTCCCGGGGCAGAATAATGAAGGTAAATGGATCCCAGATGGACTGTTTTCCTCTCTTTCTCCACGTTGTCAATGACGTGAGGAGAGTGACAGGCTTCTAATAGGAAACAGACTCGCTCGTTCCGGCTTTGAACTTTGCCGACGGCGCTGAGCTCAAGTCGTGTCTCGCCAACAGCCTTCCACTCTTCCCAAAATGTTCAGTACAATGGAAACCTTCAACAAGGGCCTCCTGTATTTACTTCTTGGTAATCATGGACCTGTTGATTCAGTGATATCAATATATCGATGCGATCACAAGTATCAACTGGGAAACGACTCATAAAGATACTGTGTTCAGAAATTAACTCCTCCCAAGTGCGCTTTGCTGCACTTATATTGTTTTGAAACTCACAATGTTGTTGGAATGTCCTGTTGTTAAGTTGTTTTGATTGCACCACTACGGAGTGCAGGGTCTGGCCACTTTGACTTTATAGCATCAAGCAGGAAAAATGGAGGTTGTACAAGCAAGATGTGAGGGTTGTAGGCTGGCATCCAACTGGCATCCAACTGTGAATCTGCCGCTCTTCCTGAACACCAACCTAGCACTGTAATGGTGAAAAACATCCAATTATCCATTTTCCGATCCGCTTATCCTCACTAGGGTCGCGAAGGGTGCTGGAGCCTATCCCAGCTGTCGTTGAGCAGTAGGCGGGGGACACCCTGAATTGGTTGCCAGCCAATCGCAGAGCACACATTGACAAACAACCATTCACACAAGGGACAATTTAGAGTGCTAACCAGCCACCGAAGTAAAAACATACTTCCATCCATCCATTTTCAACACCGCATACCCTGAACTTGCTCATATGCAAAGAGCTTGTATAGACACAGAGCCTTTTTCACATGTTGCTGCATAATAGTGCCTTGACTTGAGACAATGTAATATTTTGCCTCAAGATTTGTGTAATGGCGGACTGGTGGTCCAGTGGTTAGCGCGTCGACCTCACAGTGCAGAGGTACAGGGTGCAGCCTCCCTGTGTGGATTTTTTATGTTCTCCCCGGGCCTGCGTGAGTTTTCTCCGGGTACTCCGGTTTCCTCCCACATTCCAAAAACATGCATGGCAGGCTGATTGAAAACTCAAAATTGTCCCTAGGTGTCAGTGTGAGCCCGGATGGTTGTTGGTCTCTGTGTGCCCTGCGATTGGCTGGCAACCCATTCAGAGTGTCCACCGCCTACTGCCCAAAGACAGCTGGGATAGGCTCCAGCATCCCCGCAACCCTTGTGAGGATAAAGCGGATCAGAAAATGGATGGATGGATGGATGGATGGATTTGTGTCATGCGCTGCTCAACTGTACGATAGCTAATCGACTCTCAACTGCTGACAAACGGACTTTGCGTGACTTTTTCAACTGCAGGACTGTGTTGATGCCCATCGCCCAAGAGTTTGCCCCAGATGTCGTTCTCGTCTCCGCCGGGTTTGATGCTGCCGAGGGCAACCCCGCACCTCTTGGGGGGTACAAGGTGTCTGCCAAATGTAAGCAAAGCCTCTCAACACGTGCTCAGTCCTTTTTTTTTTCTTTTTTTTTTCAAGCAACACTATTTTCTGAACAACCAGTAACTTTCATTCCTGGCCCCTTGCATACTTTGAGAGATTTTAATAGATTAATATGCCTCCTGTCAAGTTCAGCCTTAAAAGCATCTCTGATGTGACCATAATTACAGTGACTGCTTTTGGCGTCGCGCAGCGGGGAGGTCAAAATATATACTTGTCTTAAATAAATGTTGGGAAGTGTAGTCAAGCTTACGTCAAGACATCGAGGCAAACGTCACTTCGGTTTGGTCACTGTGTCTCATCGTTATTTTGCGTGTGCTGCGTCTGCCAGGTTTCAGCTTCCTGACTCGCCAGCTGATGTCCCTAGCAGGGGGCCGTCTGGTTTTGTCCCTCGAGGGAGGTCATGACCTCACAGCCATCTGCGATGCATCTGAAGCCTGTGTCGGTGCCCTTCTTGGTGCACAGGTGAGGCATGCTGGGTAATGGTGTTCTTTTTTTTTTTTTTTTTTTTGAAAAATATCTCCCCCCCCCCTCCATCATACGACCGCTTTACCCTTAAACTGAAATGTCCATGACGTTTGTGTCTAAACTGGATTCATAAATGTGCGTCTAAACAGGTTCCTGATGTGTTTGTTCTTCATTCGTGTCCTCTTTGTTCTGTAGGACCAACTATCCGAAGAGGTCCTGCTCCAGAAACCAAATGCTAACGCCATCTGCTCCCTGCAGACGGTCATACAAATTCAAAGTGAGAAATCCTATTTAATCCTATTTAAAATGACACATTGTGTATTCAACCAAACCATACCTTACAAAATCTTGCTAGCAAAATGTCTACACGCAATGCGCAATGCCACAGACGCTTCTGAATAGCATGTTTTGCGGTGTTACATAGTTAAGGAAAGGATATTTGACCACAAGCTTGTGTGTCATCAGACAATTCTACAATTCTCTGAGTCATATATTCTTTATCCTCTGCACCCCCGACAATCCTTACTGAGTCACCCAGTTGTGAAACACTTCTTTGTTTATTAAAAATGTCTTTTGTACACTTCCCTTTGGTGGTCAAGACGTGTACCACTGTAATCATGTCCGTTTCAGTCAGCATCCACTGCATGATTTCTTCATTTCTGTGTGTGTGTGTTAGGTCAGTACTGGCAGAGTGTGAAGGCATCCAGTAGCTCTTTGGGTCTGTCTTACCTGGCTGCTCAGAGACGAGACTGCGAGGAATCGGATGCTGTCACTGCTCTGGCCTCCCTTTCTGTGGGAGTTCTTTCCAACAAGAGGTATTGGGCTCACAACTTCTCAACATCTCGCAACCATCTTTCAGGCAGTACATGTCAAACATGTACACCACACACTTAACTGCTTTGGGAAGGAACTAACACAGTGAGAAAAAAGAACCGAGACGCCGATTTACAAGATGCACACTGATAAACAAGAGATTCTCAGTTACTTAACTTTTTTTTTTTAACTGCCCCGATGTAAGCGAGGATAAGAGCATAGTTGTGTGCAAACCATGACTTGGCTCATCACCGAAGCACATCAAGCCTCTGCTATCACCATCATGCAAACATGTTGCAAGGAGCAGACAACCGGCTCACCTTACGGTCAACCATTGTGGTACGAGCAAGACCGGTGACTGCATTTTCAATAGCTGGCTGGAAGAGGAGGCCAAATTCTCTTGCAAAGAGAGTTGTGTGTCTGTTTCAACACGTTTTCGGCACAGATAATGGGAAACACAGTGAAGAGAAACGCATTGCTTTGATGCTAGCATTGTTTAAAATGACATCTTCATGTGTGTCAGCAGCGATCGTGTTTTGGACAACTGCAGGATTTACCATAAATGGCAATGATGGCTGTTTAAGTTCACCTACTTTGTCTGTTCGTCACACACTAAATTCAAATGGGACATTTTTTAAAAACCGATTTTATTTAAATTAAAAATGGATTCCCACCACTTCTGGTTCTCATATAGCACTGCTATTGTTCACCCATGTGGAGAACAAACAGGCCATCCTTTTTTTTTAATTGTCCTTTGACACCGTTGACTAATTGCACTGTATAAAAGTGGCACACCACATACTAGAAACAAATAGCCGGTGCATATGTGTGTTAAAGAGGAAAAACCTGCTCATCGTCTCTGTAGGAGCCTAGTTGTAGGACACAGAAGATGAGGGTTATCAGTTATTCCTACGCTGGCCAGATTTTCAGGTCAAGTGAATTTGTAGTTTCTTCAGTTGTGAATTTTCAGTGGTACCTTGACTTACAAGTGCAGCAACGTAAGACTTTTCCAAGTCTAATGTTTTGTAAAGTGTGGTACGAGTGCCACGAGCGGTACATAGGCTCCTTCTAGTGATACGCAAAACAACAACATGTCCAAGCTAACAAAGTAGCTTTTTTTTAAGTCCAATTAAATACACTTGTTAAGTATTTTTCATTTATATTGAACTTCTAAGGAAAATACATACCGCATGCGTTTGATCCTTTGCGTTTACAGTATTTAGTTAACATCTGTGTGCAGTGTCGAATGTGGAGAATGAATGTCAGCAAGCCTCAGCTATATCTCCACTAGAAGGCAGCAGAGAACAACACAACCGTCTAATGTCACGTCTTACTCATTTGGAATACGGATAAAATGAGCTACAAGCTCAGTCACAGAATAAATTTATTTCATAAGTCAGTGTACCAATTTAGTTTAGTTCGACTATAAACATCCACAATTGTCCCAAACAAAAAAATCAATTCTGCTTGAAATGAATACAAAAGTGTGGTTGGAATGCCCACTTCAACCTGAGTAGTAACACCATGAATGTTGAAAATTAGATGATGGCGGGAGGCTCTATCTTTGAAATCTGGTTAAAAAAAATGGCTAAAAAAATAAAAGGAAAAAAAAACGCCGTGAAATTATAATAAAACGGTATGACCCGATTATTTCTCAAAATATCTCCTAGACCATTTCTCTTGGTCAGCTTTCTTGCTTCACACAGCCAAATTGGGTTGACCTTATCAACTTCCGATGGTCAAGAATAAGAATCGGAATAGGAAAACCTTTATTCGTCTCACATTTGAGACATTCCCAATTTACAGCAGCAAAGTTATGAAAGGAAGAAAGTAGAAGAACCAAAAGTATAGGAGGTGCTGTAAAGGCAGCCACTCTCGCGGCGCCATCTTGAAGTCATAATAACATATCAAAATAATACAACACAACACATAAAACGCAGACAGTCATTCAATCTTAACCACTTTTCTGCATACTGTTTGTTGTTTGAAGCAGTTCTAGATGAAATGGCTTTTGAGTCTTCTAAGCGAGCAGTTGTCTTCCTCTGCAGATGTTTTTTTATGTGAATCATGAGTTATTCACACACGCACACACAAACACAAAACTCCTTCATATATGCCACATAAAGACAGTTTACAGCGAGTGAAAAGGGAATTTCCAAGGATGAAGAATAGTCATTTGGATCAGCACCACATCTGACACATTTACAGATACCCAACTCCTTGTCATGAAAACTCGAGGGATGATTCACTGATAAATTTAAGACACTGTCAAAAAAATACAATTTGCAGTATATATGTCAGGAAGTGAGGGGGCGGGGGGAATACTGGATCCACACCTTTGCATCTCTCCCAGCAAATGGCTTCTTTCATTTGTTCTTGCTTGACGTAGCTCACAAAGTAACGGGAAAGGCCTCCTTGGCAGGCCTCGTCAGTCAGAGTTTAAGCGGGGTGCGGGGGGAAAAAAAAAAAGGCTGACCTCCAGTTTTTTGTCTTTCTCGCAGCCTTCCAGATGAGCCAATGGAACATGACACCGACTCCATGTGACCAAATCTTCTCACTCAACTCACCTTCAGGAACTAGGCTGGCCCCACTTGTGTAGCACTGGATCTCCAGCACCGCTCATGAGCATGACAGTGAGCGGGGGCGGGGGGTGTCAAATGACCATCCATCCATCCATCCATTCATCCGTTTTGCCTAATAGCCACGCAGACGCACAAACGTGGTAAAAGCACCTCAATGCTGAGAACCCACTCGGCGGTAACCTCATGAGACCTCACCAAAGAGCAATACAAGATGTTTTTTATGAACTTGACTGACAATGAATTGTGCCTTTTTGTACAGCACAACAGCTCTGTGAACACACACGCACCCATACGCAGCATTCACGTTTCTCCTTCAAAGCACTATGTCAAAGACGCGACGTGCCTCAAGTTTGCCTTAACGTTCAGACCGAGGGCTGCATCCATCGGAGGACTTTGCATTCCTCCCTCTTTGTGCCACTTCAACACCCCCCAAAATGCTTTTTTTGTGAAGCGCACGGCGAAAGCATTGAATGACTAACATCGGGGGCCATTGCGTGTACACGCGCGAAAGAACGACGACAGAAGAGAAAAAAAAATAATTGGGAAATGTTGAGTTTTAATCATGTCGTGACAGCAGGTTAACCACTATGAGATCATGATTTTGTCGAAAGAAAAAGGGCAAAAAGTCCTTGTCGCTTGATTGCACTGTTCATTCCTTAATGTGAAGTGTAAGAAATTTCACCGCCTGGGTAAAAACAATGCGCCAACTCTCTAAAAAGATGTTTTGAAATGCTACGTGCATTTATCTTTCACTCGCAACGTCTTATGACCTCCGATTATCGCCCACGGACCCAAATACTGTTGAACTCAAAATCCCATGAAGTCAAGCAGTATTTGCTTTGATTCAATGTAGCACTGTTTTGATTTTTATTTTTGAAGAGCGTTTCTCATTCCACTGTGCCACCAGAAGTGGACCATTTGAATCAGTCATCAATAATCTTGCACGTGACACCCAAGTAGAACTGCGTGAACGCTTTTGGAAAGAAGTGTGTCATAGGAACGACAATAGGGACCAGAATGTATAGGAGCGATGGGTATTTTTTGGGGGGGCTACATTTCCCATGGTGAGAATTAAGTATTTATTAAATGTTATTTTTATTGGCTAACAACCCTCTGTTCATTTCTATTGCCATTGTTTTTTTGGGCAGATGAACGCTCACCCGAGGGAGTTCCCGTAGTTCACCGGTGCATCTGCCGGTTGCAATTTTTTCACTCAATTTTCACCTCGTCTATGTTCGGATCTGGTGATTTCACAATGACAGAATAGTGAACAACCTCTTTGTTAATTTTGCCCCGTCCACTTTTTCCTTTCGAAGCCTGTGGATATGGTGAGGTAGATGTACCTGGTAGACTGATGTCCACATTTATATTTAAATCTTGATTTCAGAAAATAACACCATATAGTCCTTTCAAGTATTCTAACTCGTTTTGTCCGATGTAGCTCAGTTCAAGCTCAGAACAGAAGGTAGTCGTGTTGTGTACAAAAAAAAAAGCAATGCACTGTATAAATCGGACATTATTTTTTTGAATGCATGTTTTGAAAATCTCTAACCTCTTAACGAGCGTAACCACTCCGGCCATCATTATGACAAAGTGTTGTCTTTTGTGGAGAGATTGGCATCTTTGCAAAATACAGTGTGGAAAGTAAGTACATTAGAAAAACCCCTGGTAGTATTCTCTTTTTTTTTTCTTCTTCATGGAAGATATCAATCACTTCTAAACTTGACAAACATCTGTACGTTGCTAATGTACATATATTTTGTCTTCATTTATTTACATATTTATTCAGTGCCGAGATATCGGATCAGGACTATGGAGCGGCAGATCCTCAAAATCAGGTGACTCAGACTCTGGTGCAAATTTTTATATATATATATATATATATATATATATATATATATATATATATATATATATATATATATATATATATAAAAGTATGAATGATCGAGACATCCCGTGTGTGTGTGTATTATAGACACTCTCTCTGCAAAAATCAGCACCAAATAGTGACAACACAAGTGAACAACAAAACAAACAATTATTATCCAATATCAAGATATCCAATTCTATGCATATTTCAAAAATTGTGTCACACAAATCATGCAGTGTGAATCCAGACCGAGTCAGGGCTCGGGGAGCCATTTTCCTACCAGGGCTCATTTCAGTCTGCCGAATTAATGGGAAAAAAACATGTTTATTATTCTTATACGGTATATTATGAGCATTTGTTGGTTCAGTTCATCTGAGGTTTTATTTGTTTTTACAGTTCGACTTTGGGATAAAATGCTCTCACGGGCTCTAAATTCCACAGCCCTGCTTTAAACCAATGACTGTTTGTGTACCTATTCCACAGCATGTGGTGTCCTTGAAGTAAATGTGTGTGTGTGTGTGTACTGTAATTGCAGTACTGTTGTGTGATCTGTTATAAAAGTCCCAGTGGCTGTTTAGTTGTCTTATGCAGAGGTCAAAATAGCCCCCCCCCTTCTTAACTGCCTCTTTTGCTGATGTCATGTGTACCCTTCTTTTTAAGAAATACACTGTAAATAGAATCTTCAAGACCAAAATACACATCATCTGTGTGCCTTGTTGCATTCAGTAGGTATATGCGTATTGGTAACTCTTAACTAACTGGACTTGCAGTAATACTGTCGAAATGGATTTTATGCTCTTCTTTCCTAATGACTTATACTGTATGTGTCGTGTTTTTCATCCGATTTCTTACCATTTGTATGTATAGAAAGATTTTCTATTTTATACTTTTGTCTTTTCCTCTTGATTAAAAAGAAATACTTTTGGAAAACAAATTTATCATATCTGCTTTTGTTCACAGAAGATGGAGCTGCATCAAAAAATTATCAAGTGATATGAAACACAACCCGCCCCTCCCACCTCTGTTTTCGGCCATAATCCATTCCAGAAGGCTGTTCGAAAACCAATTTGTCCGAAAACCGAAACCACGCTCTTAAAAAAAATCTTTATTGAACACGTCTGCTCACAATGGAACGCTACACGAGGAAGCGTCACTTGCTCGTGTACCCGAGGAAGCGTCACTTACTTGTGTAAGGAAGCCGAGAAGAGTCAAGTGGTGCATTCAAGTGCGCTCAGTTTGGTCGAGAACCGATTTTCAGTCGTAATCCGAGGCATAGAAAATACAAAATTTTGGGTTGAAAACCAATTTGGTCGAGAACAGAGACGTTCGAAAACCGAGGTTTGACTGTATTTGCCAAATTACCTATTAGGTAGTTGCTGTGTGTTAGATTGTTTCATTCTCAAGGGGTTTTAGCCAGTCATTTGTAGTTTTGTGGGAGAAAGTCAAATAACGCGCAAGCACGGGGACAAGATGCAAACCCCACATGGGAAGGATTCAAACCGAAACCTCAGAACTGTGAAGCCACATGCTAGTCCACCTCCAGCTGACCCCTATGCAAAAATTATTTCTAATGCCAATTAGAGGTAGGTTGTTTTTCACCTTAACCAGCGAGCATTTGATAAATCATTCAAAGATATCAATTCTGCTGACTTAGTTTTGGCCATATAGAGCCCGTGAAAGTTACAGAGTGCCCGGGTGTCTTTTAAGTCTCCAAACGGGCTGTAAATACCCCCATCGCTTTTAATTGCGCTTTAAAACGCGCTCTTTTGGCAGCATGAAGTGTTCCTGACTGACCAAGCGGAGGAAGGCGTGCAGACCTCATTAAACGGAAAGGGGAGAGACTGTGAGACAGCGTTTAACAAGAAGCTGGAGACAAAGAGGGTGGGGTGCCTGAATTAAAGGCGAGTTGCAACATCATCACGGCGGGAACAAAATAAGCCAAGGACATTTTTAGATCAACTTTATTGTCAGGACACTTGGATTTTGAATTCCGTCCAGTACGTGCTGATGTGCCAGCATGAAGCAAAATTTCTCGTTAACCCTTTCATGCACCCTGTAACCCGATAACACGCGAAGCTGTCCACTATACTAACCGCTGTCCCTGAAAGGGTTGGAAATCTAGATTTAGCTGCACGTTCTCCAGTTTTTTGTAGGGTCCATGTTTGCGATAATAATCAGCCAGTCACCTCATCCTTGAAATTGGCAATCCGAAGTCCACATGACAAGCATGGTAGACGTGGTGCGGCAACAAACGATTCCTTTTGTGAGCAGCTGGAATGACAGAAAGGCAACTCGGGTTAATGCTTTAAACACCCCTTTTCATTAAATCAGTAATAATTGAAATGTTTGAAATTTTAAACAGACAAAAAAAATCTGGGAAAAAAAAAAATTCTGTGAAGCTTAAAAAAATAATCATAATTTTCATTAGAATGTCAAACTATAATGCAGCCATGAGTGAGATAAGAAGCAAATCTGTGCAGGGATAAAAAATAATATTGTATTTGCTTTATTCCTGGGCTCCCCTACAGGTGGAAAATAGAAATGCAAAGACATCTGCAAAATGTTTTTTTTTTTTTAATTTGAAAAAGTGCAAATTAGGATAAATAGTTGAGCAGGGGTCTAAACTCGAGACAATGGTACAAAGAGGCTTTCTGTTAAGTGGTCCTAAATTTTATGATGCTTTCTTTGACGTGAACATTGTGAGATCATCGATGTGAGCCAATATTAAGAAGTATTATGGCTGGTTCATCTAGAAAGATTGATGATCACTGGTCAAGAACCTGCAGTTTTTAAACTGACTTTTTGTTATACTTTTGTGCATTTTTCACAAGGAAAATCAGGAAAATCCACATTTGGGACATTGGGATGTGCGCATTGAGAAAAGTGGAAGGTGAGGCTGGTGAGGGGTTGGGGGGGGGGTTACACCTATGTACGTGTGCTACATAAATCAGCTCTCACCTCCTCCATCACTCCCATTGGGCTTTAGGAGCCCAGCAGGAGAACCCCCGCATGGGCTTTGATGGCACCACATATGATTCATCCCTTTTTCTAAAGCCGTTTGTTTTCATTAGTCTTCGCCGTCAGCTCGCCGCGACTCTATCGCACTTTTTTTTTTTGTGCAACGCAAGCACATTGAGGGCCAAACGAGGGGAAAGAATTTCTGAGTGGTTGCGAGGGTTTCTTTGGCACAAGAACAAACGAAGGAGGTCGGTTTGAGAAGAAACCGAAAACTGGCAGGCAGCAATGGGTGTTTTTTTTTCTACTTGTTGATAATAAGCAAAAAAAAAAATAAAAAAGGGACATGAAGCCTTTATACTAACTTTAGTTGCATGTCTTTGCCTGTCTGACTGACAGGTGAGCAGTCCGGGCTTCAGCCCAAGTCATTCGGGAACTCTGAACAGGATCAACTTTAAAAAAAGGAAATAAAGGACGGCCATTTAACCCCGTTGCGCAAAACATAAGGATGCATACCTACGTGGATGTTGGTGGCGATTGTTGTGATGCTCAGGATGATGCTGAAGATGTAGAATATGGGAGGCAACTTCAGTTCGGTGCTCAGGGTTAGTCATGAGGAGACATTATTTCGAGGTTGACCTTGTTTAAAAAATACGTGGTCACGTTCTCAGAAAGATTGGAATTTGAGATCCTCGTTTCAAGGCAACAACAAAAGCAAAAGTCCCCGAGAGACGACTCACTGGCTGAAAAACGAACAAATGAGTTTGTAGCTTTGAAAGCCAGATGTTCCAAGGAAATGTTCTCCTTAAGAGTCACAGTTTTTGCCTCATCAGTGAGCCAAACCAACGATGTAACCTGAGACTCGTGCGTCAAAACGGGCGACTCATTCTCAATCAAGTGAGAACATAGTTTTGTTAAAGACGAGGCTAGTGACTGGCAGACATGGTGGACCAGGCCCCCTCCATCCTCCAGACAGAAAAAGCATAACTTAGCCTCTCGTGGGCCAGGTAGTTACAGCCGCTCAGCTTTGAATCGATCTCGTCGCTCTGCAGAACCTGGCACAGGAAGTCGATGTAGCGGGACGCCAGTTTCAGGGTCTGAATTTTGCTCAGTTTGTCCGAAGGGAGCGTTGGGATTATTTTACGTAACGATGCGAAGGCTTCGTTCAGGGATTGCGTCCGCTGGCGCTCTCGGATGTTGGCGATCACGCGCTGGCCATGTGGATCCTCGAGGGGCGACAACCCTCCAGGACTTGGACCAGAAATCGGAGAAAGGGACGGCCCTGAAGAAGAAGGCAAATGTTCAGGACTCCTTTTGAGCTTTTTCAGTCCATTCGGAGAATCGATCCGGACGTCGTCTCCGAGCTTGTCGTCGATTGATGTGACTGTGGTGGCGTCGCCCGTCTCGGGTGAACCTCTGTGGCGTTTCCGCCTGCGGAATCCAGGTGTTGCTACGAGGACTGGACAGGCGTTTGAAGGTGGTTTTCCGATGTTCTCCTCACTGGAAAACTCCGCACCCACCGGATGATCTGCGCTGGTCTGTTCCTCGTCTCTCATACTTAACGGTTCCTTCCTTTTGGGATGGTTCCAAGTCCTGTTGCTTTCGTCTATTCTTCTCAGATCGATCTTCAGGAACTGCTGAGTCGTCTTCGTCACAAAAGGGAGAAAACTCCAGCCTTCAACTAGGCTTTACCGCCATGCTTCTTCATCCACACAACTGCGAGGCAGCCAGTAATCACCACATTGGTCATCATGTCCCGCTGCTCCTCGAGCTGCATGTGATTCAGAACAGAAACTTGAATCGGACTTAAAAGGGAGGGGACCTCGAAAGCGTTCGGCGGTCCGCCCATCTGAATCACTGATTGGTGCGCAAGTCTATTTTTTTTTTTTTAAACGCGCGGTACATCAGGAACCCTAAACTATGGGGGCACGGTGATCAAAGGAACAAGGTGTCACGTACAGCCAACCAAATCAAACCTCAATGACGTTTGCTCCTCGCCACGGAAGCTTCCCCAAGTATATTGGTTCCAGATTTCCTCCTAAACATGTCGTCGTCACACCACTATCCCCTCTCGCCCCCCAACCCCCCCCGCCCCCACCACATACTTGCTTTCCCCCCTCCCCTGCTTCAACACCGGATAGGTCATTCTATTTTTCTATCAAGTATACCCGTTCTATGATGTTTTTGTACATGTAACATTCCAGGAGGATGGAGTAACGGTAGTAAATAAGTCTTGAGCGTGCTTGGTAGAAGCAACAAGGCAAACACAATGGTGTGTTTTATTCTAGTTGGCTCTCGTTTCTAATCGTAGGCCTGGAGGGAGGAAGGAGTTGGCGTTCGCCCCGCACCGCACCACCGAGGTCCAATCAGACACTTAAGAAAAGAAAGACCTTGTGTTGCTTTCATCCAGAACCGGCCTGTGAAACCTGTCCAACATGAACTTTGCTGTCCAAAACTCTGGGTGACGGGCGTACGCAACCCACCGAACACACCCCCACAAAAGAAAAGTCCGATTGGATTTTTCGCACATCATCACCAGGAAAGCTTGTTCCCCGCAATGAAAGCACTTTGCTTTTGGATGCGCACGCTTCTCGTGACTAAATGGAAAAACTCCTATCGAAGATCCCTCCTCAGTGTGAGTCAAGCCCAAAATGGCGCGAGTCCACCACAAGAGAAGAAGCCGCTTTTGTCAGACCACAGATGTCACGCAAATAGCTTCTTTTTTTTTTTTGTCAGTAAAGGACTTATCTTGAATCTAAATCTAATATGTCTAATATGAAATATAGTCATAGAAGTACAAAAGAGTGTATTTGTCAAATATTCATTAATAGAAGAAACTGACCAAAAGTACAAAAAAATATATATGTTTACTTATAATTTTGTATGATCAGTTCTTGGTTAGTTTGCATGGTGGCGGATAGCGCATCCGCCTCACGATTGAAGGATTATGGGGTTCAATCCAATTACAATCACCTGGGTTGGAATGGATGGCTATGGTCGTAGAATATCCATCCATCCATTTTCTGAACCGCTTTCTCTTCACAAAGGTCGTGGGACATGCTGGAGCCTATCCCAGCTGTCTTCAGGTAGTAGGCACGGGGACACCTTGAATCGGTTGCCAGCTAATCGCAGGGCACACAGAGACCAACAACCATCCACGCCCATACACACACCTAGTGAATTTACCAAATTGTCACTAGGTGTGCTAAATTGAATTTAGAGTGTTCAATCAGCCTGCTATGCATGTTTTTGGAATGTGGGGGGAAACTGGAGTACCCGGAGAAAACCCACGAAGGCACATGCAAACTCCACACAGGGAGGCCGGAGCCGGGATTGAACCGGAGAGAGAACGACGCGGTAACCAAAACGTGACCTCCACTTTGAATGATATTTTTTTTCTGCCCATGTAGGTTTACCTGCTTTTAGATTTATGTACTGTGCTATTGTTTTTAGGCGGCCCGGTAGTCCAGTGGTTAGCACGTCGGCTTCACAGTGCAGAGGTACCGGGTTCAATTCCAGCTCCGGCCTCCCTGTGTGGAGTTTGCATGTTCTCCCCGGGCCTGCGTGGGTTTTCTCCGGGTGCTCCGGTTTCCTCCCACATTCCAAAAACATGTGTGGCGGCTGATTGAACACTCTAAATTGTCCCTAGGTGGGAGTGTGAGTGCGAAAGGTTGTTCGTTTCTGTGTGCCCTGCGATTGGCTGGCAACCGATTCAGGGTGTCCCCCGCCTACTGCCCGAAGACAGCTGGGATAGGCTCCAGCACCCCCCGCGACCCTAGTGAGGATCAAGTGGCTCGGAAAATGAATGAATGAATATTGTTTTTATGTTGTTATATATTAGTTGCCAATACCCGACCTCACATTTTAAACTAACTAACTTCGAGCGTATATCTTTCATCACAAACCAAAAAGCCGAACTAAGTTTTGTCTAACTTGTCTAAAATGCTGCTGTCGACAACAAAGAGCACATTGTTGGTTTTAACTTTACTGCACTTTGCTCCTTGTGAAATTTACAACTGAATTGCAAATCATTGTGACTGATTGATGCCCCCTCACGTGTGCTATGCAGCAGAAATGGTCGGCACATGCATGGAAACAATTTGAGAAATCCCACCTATTTGCAGCAGCTCGCTAGTCACAAACCCAAAAATAACCAACTGAAGTTTTTGTGTGTGTGTGTGTGTGTGTGTGTGTGTGTGTGTGTGTGTGTGTGTGTGTATGTGTGTGCGCGTGCGTGTGCGTACGTACTTTTACTATAACACTCTAAGATCTCATAAGATGGTGACAAAGCCCAAGCTAATTCGACCATATCCGTCAGTGTCAAGGAAGTACATTGAAGCGATACATTTTGGTCGACAAATTGAAAATACAAACAAATACCTCAATATGTGTTCAACGTGAAATGAATATTTTCATGTAATATATTTTCATATCACTAAAGGCCCGAGGATTAGCACCTCAAATTCGAGAGGGCAGTAAGTATTGGACATATCGGTTCTCTATTGATGCCTTCTGGTTGTCATATTTTGGACAATGATGAGCTTAGCTCAAGAAGAATGTACTCAGGCATAAATGAACTCATTTAGGTCAATGGTTGACAGTTTTGAAATTCAGGGGAAGTGAAGCCAAATTCGAGTTCAGATTCATGCTTGCTAGATTCACCCTGCCCTCCCAGGTTCTACTAGGCAAACAATCTTGGCCTGGCACCACTCTTTATAATCTATAATCTATAATCTTTCCATCCGCTGAATCATCACTATCGCCATCTGTGTGGTTAAAAAAAAACAAAAAAAAACAACCATCCAAAGACAAAGAAAAGGCTGCTTGACTCATCGGAATCAAATTCTAAGTGTTGTGAAACACGCCATGATATAAGCACAATGCATCGGGAAATGCATTGACGCAAAATTTTGAGGAAGCAGTGAAGCCAGGTTGAACGTGTCCCGCATTTTCCGCTTTCAATTTTCTCAAAAGCCGACAGTGAGCCTTATAATCCGATGCACCTTCTATATGGATCAATCTTCTGATTTCTTGGATGTAGTATTTTAAATGTTCTGTAAAGCGCTTTGTTACAGCTGCAGCTAAATCAGGGGTGATCAACCTTTAACGGTGGCCCATGATCTGCATCACCAAAAGTTGTTAGAGGTCAGCAGTCTGCAGTTTCAGCTTGCGAGCACAGCTGTTGCACTCTATCTTTTATTGTTATTATTATTCTCATTCAGAGTTAGTTTTGTGTCCAATTCGCCGAGGGTACTGTCAAAGAATGGGAACCTGGAGGGCCGAGAGAAGCAAACGGTACAAGTGAGCTACGATAGTTAACACGCTGCAAAAGTGCGTCCCATGCCTCCACGTCAGGTCTCAACGAATGTTTGCAGTGATTTTATTTTCACAAACTCATAAACTCTTGTGTCTACTTTATTTTTCAGTTTCGTTCATTTTAGAGGCCATAATGGCTGTTGCTCATTATGGCATGCACGTGTAACTACGTGTGTAAGTACGTGCGTATGCATGCGTGAGCAGTAACGGGTCGATCGTGGGAGGTTGGTTGATTGAAAAGTAGATCTTGGGCACTCCTGATCTAAATAAAGCTGTATTGTATTGTATTACCGGTATATTGTATTGTATTGTGGGCGGCCCGGTAGTCCAGTGGTTAGCACGTCGGCTTCACAGTGCAGAGGTACCGGGTTCGACTCCAGCTCCGGCCTCCCTGTGTGGAGTTTGCATATTCTTCCCGGGCCTGCGTGGGTTTTCTCCGGGTGCTCCGGTTTCCTCCCACATTCCAAAAATATGCATGGCAGGCTGATTGAACACCCTAAATTGTCCCTATGTGTGAGTGTGAGCGTGGATGGTTGTTCGTCTATGTGTGCCCTGTGATTGGCTGGCAACCGATTCAGGGTGTCCCCCGCCTACTGCCCGGAGACGGCTGGGATAGGCTCCAGCACCCCCCGCGACCCTAGTGAGGATCAAGCGGTACGGAAGATGAATGAATGAATGAATGAATGTATTGTATTGTATTCCCTTTAGCGTAGCTCCATCTAGTGGATGCGTAGCACAACCACAGCCATTAGTGTAGCTTCTATTCATTGAAGGTTTCCCCTTATACTCTGAAGCCCCTTGTAGTGAGGAAAATACGATTTTAGCAAATTCTGCAAACCAAGTTTTTTTGTTCGTTTTTTTATTTTTCTTCTTTCATTTTCTTAATTTTGAAATGCACTGATTTGAGTGTGGAAACGTTACGTTTGATTCTACTCAATTTCATTGTGTGCTTGATTGGGTAATTGTTTATGTTTTGTCACCTCGGTTCAGGAGTGGTTCAACAATATGCAGATCCAAGGATCTAAAGGTTTTATTTTTATTTTTTCTTGCGTAAGATCGATTTGATCATGTGATAAACTGGAATTCAAAACTAGAATGTCAACATTCTGCATTGTCACCTGTCTCGTCTGTGACCAAGATGCTTACCTCAACTGTGCGTTTGTGTCTTATGTAACACTTGCCAGTCTGCTGTTTTTTTCACATTTCATTTTTATTTAATACAAAGTAGCCTAGGTGTGGGAGAATATAGCCCACTGGCCTTCAATTGAGCCCACCGAGCATTTACATGAGCAAAGTCTAATTAGCATCAATTTAGCCATTTGGTTTTACTCTTTTTTTATCAATCTATTTCCTGATGTGATTTCATTTCAAGTCTTTCATCTTGAATGATTAAAATAAAGGTGATGATATTATTTCACGATTAAAGCAACTCATTTTAAATACTGTTACCAGATATACACAGCTGCCCATTAAAAATAATAATAATCCTGCCTTGGAGCATAAAACCTTGCCCACATTCGCTGTATGTATTTTTTGGGTGGTTAAGTGCATGGGATTCCATGTTTATTTTTGGTTTTGGATTAAAATGTGTGTCTCACACAATAAGATTTGAACTCTATGATGGAACTATAATGTTGTTTTTAATGCCCCCATTACAGTTCTTACTTTTTAGATAGATTCATGTAGGAATATGAATTGTTTACCAACCATGTGTGTTCGGTTCATCAATAACTCTTTTTGTTAATCTTCTGATTGACAGTTAATCTCACGATGGTGCGCACTGCGTCTTGCCCAACGGCAACAGGATAGGATGAACTCCAGATCACCCGTGACTCTCATGAGGACAAACGCGATAGCCATGAGTCGGATCAGGATTGCAGCTATCCGACTCTTCTTCACTGATTATTTTACATCACAGTTCTGATGCATCTGTCGATCTGTAGTGTCATTTTTTTTTTTTGGTTCAAATTTCCCGACTGTGTTTGCTGTATTTTTAGCACGAGGCCATGTCTTTGGCTTGTGTAGCCTTCCCTGAAACGGATCTCAACAGAGACCACCTCCTCACACGGGCCACGTCAACTTGTTTGTGAAAAAAAAAGAAAAGAAAAAAGATTGCTTTCACACTTTGACCAAAACAAACAATCAGTGCAATTAATCAGAGTTCATATTAACTGAACCTAACCTGACAAGTGTGATTGCATCAGACAGGTCAGAAAGACACGATTGCCTTGTCTAACTGTTGGGACCCTCGTCAATATCACGTCCTTGACCTATTAGTTATTTTAACGTCATATGACGCTAACTGTTCCCTATTTTTATTAGTAACATTTTCCGCTGTCACCTGATCTGACAGTGACTGCTGACAGGCACCAAGGGTTTCTCCGTACCATGTTTACCCTCAACATGAGTCATCTGGTCCGTGTGATTCAAATGTTTGTACTAAAGCAGGTTCCCGCATTTACTGCGCGCCCAATTCTGAGCAACGCGTCAACTTTTGCCAGTGTTGAACTCCAAAAGCATTCGCCTAATATGACATTTTTGAGAAGAATAACCTTCCTGATCAATAACAATCCAAGAAGAAAACTCATCCCAGAACAATCAGTAAAAATAATTTGCGTGTGTGATGTATGTACCACCTCTGAGCTGTTTCAGAGGAGTCAGAAAGAGTACAATTTGTGTCAAAGGATCCTAGATCTTTTCTTTTTTTCTCATATTTTTACCAGAAACAACCCTCATAGTGCATTTGTATTTCCTGTAGCACGAGAAAGGAATGTTGTTCTTCTTGGTGCGCATGTGCATGCGCTCTCCTATCAAATGAAAACAAAGAGTGACTGACTTTCTCATTTTCTTGTTGGACTTACTTGCAGCCTTACCTGTATTTCAGTCCGTTGCTGATCGCGAGAGTCTCGGTGGCTTTTAAAAAGACAACCGAGCATATATGAGCAATTATTAGTAACAGACAGGGTCCCACTCCTTGCATCATGAGTTTTTCCATGCGAGAGGAGCTCAGTTGTCCGATCTGCCTTCAGCTCTACTTGGACCCCGTGGTTCTCCCCTGCGGCCACAACTACTGCCAGGTTTGCATCATGCAGACCATCGACAACGCCGATAAGACCCTGCAATGTCCAGAATGTCGCCTGCAGTTTCCGGGTGTTCAATCCCTGCAGAAGAACTTCAAACTAAGTAGCATCATCAAGGGCTACATAGCATCCACATCAACGTTGGACGCTAAAGTGGAGAACCAGCCGAAGACGGACGAGCTGTACGAGTATCCCGTGGTCGCGGAGTCACAGACGAGGAAGGAGTGTGACATCCACCATTGTCCCTTGGTGTACTTTTGCTCCACCGACATGGCCTTGCTGTGTTCCAAGTGTTTCATGGAGGGCCTACACCACAACCATGACCTTCTCACCTTCAGCGTTGCAGAGGGGGAGATGAGACATGCCCTCGATGTCCGCAACAAGGTAGGGCTCTTGTGTTCACGTTTGTCACGTTGTTACATTCCCGATTAATTGGGTCAGCAATCCAGACTGCTTTCCTCACTCAAAGTCACAATTAATGTGTATTTATTTTGTTATGATTGACTATGAGCCCACTTCATCATTAAATATTAATTGTTTGGTTCATCATCATTGAGCTGCTCATGAAAGGTAAATTTGACATGTAAAGTTGTTTTTAAAAAAAATCTCCCAGATATTAATTTAAGAGGCAGTTTATATAATCACCATTCAAAGGTCATCTAAAAACGATTTGTTCCAATGAATGAATAACAAATAACAGACAGACGGGTGGCATAATAGTCACCATGTGGACTGATTCCGGCCACTCATACCAAAAACATGCACGTTCGGCTCAATTGCCTATAGCTGTGAAAGTGAATTTGTGGATTGTCTCATTTGCTCTGTATATCCACTGTATTTGACTAAAAATCAGTCAAATTAATAAGTAGTCCCTCAAGTTAACATACACTGCGAACAGAGCACTATAAACTAATTGAAACATTTACTGTTGTTATAACAATGCCATTATTTAGTAATTACAATTATATGTAGCACTGACACTTCAGGATGTGGAGAGGGACAATTTAACCTTAATCCATAGATAGAAATTTCTGAAGTTAGAGGGGATTTGGACATGTGGAAAAACTGCAGTGTCACTGGTAAATTTTACTCCTTACTGGTACTTTTCTCAGACAGTCAAGCTATCAGTATGTGATGAAACGATTTTATGAGGGATCAGTGACGCAATTTAATCATAGGTTCATTTGTGTTCCTAAACGTGCATGTGCAGGTGGTTTCCAGCAGGCTAAAGATGACTGACTTCCTGGTCGAGAAGGTGAAGGAGCAGCAGGGTCTTTCGGAAGCTGTTGGAGACAAATTGGTTAAAAAGGCTGTCACAACGGTGGAAGTCATGGCAAGGCTGGTCGAAGGGTAAGCAGACAAAAAATAAGAAAAAGAAAAAAGATAAACCACACTTAGTAAACAAAATAACATTTTTGCATTGGTATTTTGTAGTATAATTCTATGCGTTTAAAAAGTTTTGGAAAGCCTGCCCAACGGGACAGGGAAAAAATGCGGATCACGCTTGACTAGAACTGATAACAAAATCGCCCGAATTCATTTTGTGAAAGTTTGTGACTTTGTCAAATGAATGGAATTGGCCTACTTACTGATTTGTGATCTGGGTCAAGTGCATACAGGTAGACAAGGTGGACAACCTGTTTTTCAAAGTTTCAGATCTTATACAACACTGGGGTTGACATTTAGCCCATACGGGTCACATTGTGACATTGTGAATTGTTTTTTTTGTTTGTTTAGTTTTAATCAACCACGCAAGTAGGCTGATCATTTTTAGATATATTTTCCCTCGCACCTCAGCTTTTTATAGAATACTACTCATAATAAATGCAAATACTAATAATAATTATAACAAAAATAATGAGAAATATTAAGATTAAGATATCCTTTATTTGTCCCGCAATGGGGAAATTTACATGGTATGGTCATATATCTACTAATATTTATCAAGTAAGGGTTAGGTTCCAAAAGTTGTAAATTACATTGTGGTAAAATCCATGGGAGGCTTATTAGCACATCAGCCTAACAGTACAGTGGGTAAGGGTTCAAATCTGGGCTACGGCCTTCCTGTGTGGAGTTAGTATGTTCTCCTCGTGCTTGCGTGGGTTTTCTCTGGGTATTCCGGTTTCCTCCCACGTTCCAAAAGCATGCAGGGTAGGTTAATTGAACATTGTGGTTGTGAGTGTGAATGGTTGTTTTTCTCTTTGTCCCCTGCGATTGGCTGCCAATGACTTCAATCAATGTCAATGACTAAGTCAGCATGACTTAGATTTGCTCTTGATTTTACTGCTTGGTGCTTTCTACCGCCTTATTACTTATTACTTATTACTGATTTGTCTTACTGTTTATTGTATATGTTAAATCGCTCCATGTACAGCACTTTGTATGCAGCGATGGCTGTTTGAAAGTGCTCTATAAATACTGTTGACTTGACTTGACTTGTTGACTTCAGGGTATAGCCTCCAAGTCAACCGGGATAAGGTCCAGCAACCCCCTGACCCATGTGAGGATGAGTGGCTCAGTTAATGAATGGATGGATGATAAAAATCTGTATTATGCATGTTTTTATTGGTATAACGCTAACCAAAATCCAAAAACTCAAAATATCTCCAAAATCTGATAGACATGCATTTAAATGAGATGTGTTATACTGAAATTTTCGAAAACAGTGTCGAAAATACATTCATGCACATATAAAGCCAGATAAAGCTGATTAAAATTTGCAGTTCTCTAGTGTTTGTATTACATCTAGAATTTTAAGTTACCAAATATGAGTTCCTTGCTTTGGACTAATCAGAATAATGCATCAGAAAAATAGGATGACAACCCCTTTGGGGCTTGGGTTCGATCTGTTATTTGACCACTGTGCCATTTCAAACCTGACGTGGTTTAATCCGAACAGTTATTTAAACACAGATATCACAAGCAGATTTTCCCTTTGTGTCTTCAAACTTGAATAGCAAGATTAGGGAGTGACGGTTACAGATAAAAATTCAGGCCTGTTAATGTACCATGCAGTCGTTGGAATCATACGTTGTTTGTCTGCATTTTGTTTCAGTGAGGTAACATCTTTTTTTTTTTTACCCATGATGACACCTGTCAGCACTGTAGATATGTCTATGACTGAATCAAAAGGAAAGAAACAATACAGTAATTCCATAGCTGGTCTCAGCGGAGGGAAAGTTCGCCTCCGAGGTCAAACTTACAACACTGGAATAAACAAAAATGTTTAATTTAGGATGGGGAGATGTTGACGGTTTGATTAGTGATCGGAAAACCTACCCAGGGCCTGCTACAGGATATGCAGGGATATGAGGTGCAAACTCCCTCAAATGCCTTGTCACTTCAACTCAAATCAACACAAGCTGCCCTAAACTCTTTGCCCCCTCTGCTACATATGACTCCCCCCCCATGCAGTAATCATTATTTACAGTATGCAAATTAAGGAGCCAACAAGGAGCCATAGAAATCTACCCTGACTGAGGCAGGCTTAGCCGAAGCTGTAAAACCTGCACCAAATTTTCCGCACGATAAGGCACACTATGCGCCTTATAATGCGGTTTGCCCTATCGATGAAAACAGTTTTAAAATAGGCCAATCATTGAAGGTTTGCCTCATACTCCGAAAGACCTGATGGTGTGGAAAATACAGTTCTCGCAATTTCACAACAAAAATGTGAAAGATATGTTTTGATATTTTATCAGGTTGTTGTTTTTAGGTTCGTATTTATTTGAGATGCATTGACCATCCAACGAGATAATAATGCTATGTTTGCAAAATGTATTCATTCACTAAAATTGAACTTTCCTCTGCTGTTAACTTTGATGGTAGATTAAGACTGGATTTTGTAAAAATACAATCTAACCCTTTCAGGGACAGCAGTGACGAAAGTGGACAGTTAATCGTGTTATCAGGTTACAGGGTGTATGAAAGGATTAAATCTCATAAGATTTATTTTATATCGACAAATGTGAATTCCTGACTGTGGCATTTTGACTTTTTGAGGGAGGGGAGGGGGGCAAAATAGGCAACTTCTTTCATTCCTATGGAATTTAGGGGTACACATTGACATTCTGTGTGATTGACGTTTGAATTTTGAGATGTTCCTTCGAAAACATTCTCTCGTGTAAGGGATCCCGGGACTCAAATAGTTTGAGGTGTGCTCCTCGTTGGCCCAAGGGCCAGACCAACAAAAGGGCCAGTGGAGCTTTTTACCGAACCGACTCGCAAATTAACTAAGGCACCTCCAACATTAACAACTTGATGTGTGATTTGGAAACAAACCTGTAAATTTAGGACGCAAGCACAGCATTCTATCAACGTGTGTTCCCTGGCTGGCACTCGATCAGTTTCGCTTCATTTGGGTGGTGTGTTCAGGTACCGTGAGAGATTGCAGCAGCTGCTGGACGAGGAGCAAAGCCAGCGTCGAAACACCTGGCAGGCAGGCGTGGGCGCGCTGGAGGAGCAACAGAAACTGCTCATGGATGCCCAGCAAAGTGCAACCGAGGCCCTCAACATGACAGACTCATGCAGCTTCATAGACCGGTATATTAACACTTTTTAGTTATTTTTAATTAGATTAAATTACTGCATTTGCTTTGCCATAGATAATGTGGATTCAGTTTCTGCTAAATGACAGTTGGAATGTTCTGTATAGCTGTCTGAGCCCTATGATTGACTGGCAATCAGCCATGGTTGTAGCTTATCTTTGACATGGAGTCCGCAGCGCCCTGCGAGCATGGACGGCATCAATAAGATATACAAAATGGAGAGATTGTGAAATCATTTTATTGATCGAAATCTTATTTCAACATACAGTTCATTTTCTAAAAAAGATTGGTTGGAAGCGCATTGACCTCACAGTGCAGAGGGTTCATTTCCATCTCCGGCCTCCCTGTGTGGAGTTTGCATGTTCTCCCCGGACCTGCGTGGGTTTTCTCCGGGTACTCTGGTTTCCTCCCACATTCCAAAAAAATGCCTGGCAGGCTGATTGAGCACTCGGAATTGTCCCTAAGTGTGAGCGCGGGTGGTTGTTCGTCTCTGTATGCCCTGTGATTGGCTGGCAACCGGTTCAGGGTGTCCCCCACCTACTGCCCGAAGATGGCTTGGATAGGCTCCATCACCCCCCACGAGCCTTGTGAGGATAAGCGTATCGGAAAATGGATTGATGTGGGTTGGTTGGTTCTTTAGAGTGTTGATGATGAAATAAAAGAGCTCTAATAAGCAATTTTCCACCCATTCTTTCTAGGTTTGTACTGATCGAAGAGAAGGTAAGGAAGGCTGCCACAGTCTCACTTTCCTGCAACATCCCGACGAAGGCTCCACTCATCACCAAGCAAATGCAGGAAGGCCTCAGGAGCGAGGCCTTCCGAGCCGAAATCAGCCGCCTTGCCGAGTTTCTTTGCATCCTCTTCAATCCTCTCGAGCTCACCTTCAACTCGTGCACGGCCCACCCCAACTTGCAACTGAGCAGCGATCTGCGCACGGTCAAGTACAGCGACACCAGGCAGACGCACGTCGAGCACCAGGAGCGCTTTACCAGTGCTCCGCAGGTCATGTGCAACCAGGGCTTTTCCAGTGGCGAGCATGTTTGGGTGGTGGAGATGGGCCCCGAGAGCATGTGGTCTCTGGGGGTGTGTTACAAGACCATCCCGCGGCGCGGCGACCACAGCCGACTGGGTCACAACTCAGTGTCCTGGCGGCTCCAGTGGAAAAATGGCAAACTGACAGTGTGCAAGTCTTCGTCAAACGTAGTCTTGCGCGAAATGAAGCACCAGCCCGTGAAGATTGAGGTGGCGCTGGACTATGAGGGAGGCACATTGATGTTCCATAACATTAAAGGCCAAAGGGAGCATCTCTACACTTTCAAGGTTGCTTTTAAAGATACCGTTTACCCAGCGTTCAGTATCCAGTCCAACACACCAGGCTCTTGGATCACACTCCAGTGTGGCTTGTGAGCATATCTTCTTGTGTTTCATAAGCTGAGTGTAAATTTATTTTAATAGTGCCAAAATCAGGGATGGAAAACTTATATGTAGAAGAGGGACACAATTTTTCACCAGGGCTACTGGGGGTGGGTTCACATAAAACCACACATTTATGACAAACATTCTTTTTTAAATACGGACAAAATATGTGCTGCGACCACCACCATTTCCACCCGTTTTCCATGGAAAATGTATATTGAATGTTCATCAGCATTTTTGGAATGTTTTGGGTTTGTAACCCCCCACAGCCCCGTTCCCCCATTTTTTTTTTGGAGCGGGGGGGTTAATCAAGGGGCCACCAGTTGCTCATACATGGCCTAAAACAATCTTTGATGTTTGCAATTTATATTCACTAGTTTGATTAAATACTCATATTGCAAAAATAGTCATACTGTAAATACCGTAGTGTGTCACTGATGGTGTAGTCCAGGTGTGCCCAAACCTTTTGGATCGAAGATCTACTTTTCGATCAACTAACATCCCGGGATCTACCCTTACCGGCACGCGCACACACGCGGGCACGCCATGATGAGAAACAGCCTGAAACGGAGGCATGCCACGCGCTTTTGCAGCCTGTTAACTATCGTAGCTCACACATACCGTTTTAAAGTGCTTTCCTGAGCCCTCCAAGATTCCTATTCTTTGCTCGTGCCCTCGGTAAATTGTACACGAAGCAAACTCTGAATGAGAATCATGACGATAAAAGATAGAGCGCAACAGCTCTGATCACAAGCTGCAATTGCAAACTGCTGAGCGCTAACAACTTCCGGTGATGTAATCACACGCCACTGTAAATTTAAGATTTACCTGCTTTATTTTATTTTTTAAATGTTTTTTGTGTGAAATTGAGACTGATGATTAGTGTGCAGTGTATATTAACACACAAAATATATTACTAACATGGTCAAAGACACACAAATGGTTGTTTGGTTTTTTTCTCCTCGACACTCCTCGGATCTACTTGGGACCTGTCTTAGATCTACCGGTAGATCAGGATCTACCTAATGGGCACCCCTGGTGTAGTCAGTGGTACACTCGCCTGACTTGAATGTAGGTGTGAATGGTTGTTTTTTTTTTAAATCTATGCGTACAGTATGTGCCCTGCAACTGACGAGTGTCCAGTTTAAGGTGTCGTCCACCTTTTGCCCGAAGTCAGCTGGTACAGGCTCCAGCACCCTCTCGCAAACCTTTCCAGGATAAGCGGTGTAGAAAATGGATGGATGAATACTGTCGTGCAACTACTGTTATGTGTCTCAACAGTAAAGGAAATACAATATTGATTAATTTACCAAAGTAACATAAGAGCATCACTATAATTGAGCAGTCTAATCCAATCGTAGTTTGTTTACCAAGACATTATTCAGGATCATGAGTAACTGTATTGATGAATGTCATTGACTGTCACTGTATTTTTTTTGTCATTTTCATATGTGTGTATTGTTGATTGCTATCTCATAGTAAGAGCCGTAGTCTCAGTAATGTTTATTGTGTTTTACATTGAAGTGTGAACGTGATTTTTCATTTTATATACAAATAAATGATAATGATATGGATGTGTCCGGTATTATCACTAATTATTATATAAGACTGCATACTCTCATAAAAAAGACATTACACGCAGTTTTAATGAAATTACATGAGTCTGAGAGTTTGCTTTTACGACTTTATTAATAGGATCCTGAGTTGTAAAAGCTCAGGCTGCCATGTAAGTGTGAACGACTATTTGTTTTTAACAATATGAAACAGTGTACAATTTATATTTCGATAAACTATTACACGCACTAACTGTTTAAAATGTAAAATCTCAAGCCCTCATTTATTGTCTTGTACGGTCTAACTTGCAAAGGGGGATGACACGAGCATCTGGCAACCCGAACCCATCTGTCATTGAGCAGTAGCTACACGATTATCAAAGTTACAACGCAATAACAGCGATTACTGCATGACATAATTATAGAATAAGTACAAACGCCATTTAGTCAGTGTCACTCCACGCAGCATGGGCTCAGGAGAAAGTCGGACGAGAAAAGTGTCTTTTGGTGTGGACGACGAGGACAGAGTCAGGATCCTGCGCGGAGTCAAGGTAATGCTAATTCAGCTAGCATTTGTTGAGAAGCTATGCTAACTTCACTCATATCGCCACAGGACTCTCCAATAACCGCTATTTTGCTAAAACACTGAATCTGGACAACTGTGAGCTCGTTCAAACTGACCGTTCTTAAAACGAGTGTTCAACTGAGCAAGAACGACGTGGAGAGGATGCAGAAGGATGCAAGGACAAGTTGTCGGACTAGCTATATTTCTCCGCAGCAGAAGAGCCCGACTTCCCTTAGAATATGCAGCATTTTGGAGTATTGTCTCTCCTGTTGAAATTAAATGATTAATTTCCGGTGAGACGTTAATTTCATAGTAATTCATGTTCATCTGATGAATTCGGTGTCGTTTTCCGCTGAGGATTTTACTTCTCTTGTATGTTAAAGAAAAAATAAATGTTTTCATTGAGTAACATTTTATTCTAAAAATGTTGTTACCAAACGGTCCCCTAACCGCAGAACCAAAATGTTGACTAGCTGCGTTACAACTTGTCATGAGTACTTAACTGTTTTAAATTTAGTCACCCGTCCACTTTCTTTAGTTGTTAAAACCATCGATGGAAATAAACGGCCACACATGGAACGTCGTTTGGTGCAGCTGTTGGGCTCCTGATAGCGATGCCTTCAAGTGTCATGAAGTGTCGAAATTTTGTAAACCCGACCGCAGACGTAAATGACAACTATGGAAAGAGTAGGTTGATGTGCGCGTTTACAATACAATACATATATGAGCGCTGTTTACGAGACCAGCACTATTAAAGAGATCTTTTTTTATGACAAATGCGTTTATATAACTCAAAATTTCCCGTGACAAATATTAGGAAAGTTATAACTCTTTGAACCGGTTGAAAATGCACCACTTTATGGCCATCCTCTTAATGCAAAGTCAATCAGGTTGAGATTTGTGATGTGACCATTTGTGTTGAAATCAGTTTCATACAGAAGTAACTTTCTGTTACTTTTATTGTAAAACCATTGAAACAAAGAAACAGGCACCACGTAATACTATCATGCCAATTATTTCTAATTTGTTAAGTAATTCCAGTGACTGCACAAAACAAAAAGTAAATATCAGATCAACAAAAATCATCATAATTTAAAAACTACAACGAATATTACATTGAACTTTCAACACAAAATCATCAAGAAGCCACCTTTTAGTAACCAAATATACTCTAATGGAAAACTCAACTTCATAAACGGAGCACAACAACCACTCGTACATGCATACTAAGTGTTGTACATTGAGTAAAACTATAAAACAACAAAGACAGTAAAAACAATGAATTAATAACAGAAAAAAATAGTAAAATGTCTCGGGGGGAGGGGGGGGTCTAACCAAATTGTCATTTTACATGAAACTGCACATTCTAATGTTGTTAGTCTTGGAAATAGTGAGTCACTGGTTTTCGTGGTTTTTAGTGGAGCTGCAGACAGAGGCACACTTACACATGTAAAGACAAAGAAGAGCTTCAGTGATCCAATGAAGAACCTTTGCTCCCAGATTATTTGCAAAATATGCACAATTTACTTTCAATAACACACTGGAACTTTTAAAGCCAAAGTATTTTTTTTTCTCATCCATTCCTGGATGAAACTGTCACCATTGCCATTGTATAAAGTCCACAGGTAGTGTTTAAAAAAAAACGTTTTCTACCTATTAACTGCCATAAAAATAAAGAGGTTTACACTTTCTAATTTTGTGTTTGCGAAGTGGGGGGGGGACCCAAAAACATTTTGAGTTTTTTGTCTTGTTAAACACTCTTTCCACCCTTTGGTCTAGCTTTCAGAAGATGTTCTCCAGAGGATGAAAGGTGTGGCCAATATTCCCCCAGAGCGTGCACAGAGAGACACAGGTATTCTTGCATCCAACTTGAGCTTGAATTGTTTCCATCTGCTTGACGTACTGTGGCACACTGTGTCCCGAGTTGGAACGCCTTGAACGCACCTCGGCACGCCATTTTCGGTGCACTCTGACTAACCGAACGGAACATTTGAACAATGCTCCTGAGTTTCCAAACGATAGAAGTGAAGCAAGCTGCGTGTGCCAGGAGCGTAAAGCCGAACATGTCCTCGAGCTAGGCAACCCCCAAAATCCCTGTTCCCTCATCCAAAGTCTAAAGTGATCACACTGAAAGTTTGTCAGCCATCAACCTTCTCTATTGACTGACTGGTTACTTCAGGTGCGTCTTTCAGCACCAGCTCCAACACCCGACCACAGCAGAATCCACAGCAAGCCCAGTTAAGCACCCAGTCCAGCACCGGCAAAACAACTGCTAAAGTCAAGAAAGAGGAGCAGAGGTTAGTATCAAATTATTGATTTGTCTATTATTCCTGACTGTTGTTTTTGGAGCTCTTGATGTCAATGTCTAAGTAAAATGTGGGCAAGATGATGACCTTGTCGTTAGCATGTTTGTCTAAAATATTTAATGTTTGATGTTAAGATCTCTGCTCCTCACACATCCCAAAGCATGAATCTTAAGTCTGACGCACACCGAGCTATGCGACTGAAACCGACAAAAACTGTCATGCAGTTCGTGGGCTTTGGCACAGAGTTTTCATGAGTGGCCCACGTTCAACCAAAAGTGTTGCAAAGATTCAAAATTCGATTGGCTGTTGAATGGCATTGCAACATCACAGATGTCATAAGTGAGTTAAAAATGCTCATGACCTTTCACACAAAGTGTCCGATATGCTCTACATGGTTAAAGCCCGTAACACATATCCAATCTTGCCAGTGATCGTCAAAATTAGTTTTGGGTTAACCATTATCAATTCACAAAAGTGGTAAAATTGACGGACAGAAAAACTTGAGTGCATCAACTACCACAAAAATGAGTAACTATATATATTGAAGGAGCGGCCCGGTAGTCCAGTGGTTAGCACGTCGGCTTCACAGTGCAGAGGTGCCGGGTTCGATTCCAGCTCCGGCCTCCCTGTGTGGAGTTTGCATGTTCTCCCCGGGCCTGCGTGGGTTTTCTCCGGGTACTCCGGTTTCCTCCCACATTCCAAAAACATGCGTGGCAGGCTGATTGAACACTCTAAATTGTCCCTAGGTGTGAGTGTGAGCGTGGATGGTTGTTCGTCTTTGTGTGCCCTGCGATTGGCTGGCAACCAATTCAGGGTGTCCCCCGCCTACTGCCCGGAGACAGCTGGGATAGGCTCCAGCACCCCCCGCTACCCTAGTGAGGATCAAGCGGCTCGGAAGATGAATGAACGAATGAATGAATATTGAAGGATAATTTTAAGTTGCGTAAAATGGTGGACACATAGTAGCAAAGCAGTAATGACAAAGTATCTCTCACAATAATGTAATATTTACTGATGGTGGGACTCCATTAAAAAATAATAATCACATTTTTTTTACACCTTTGAAATGAATCAATCTCAATAATTATAATCACTCACTGTTTTTGTTTTAAAAAGCAAACATTTTTTTAAATTTAATGAATTTTAGTGGATGACTGAATAAAATAATACACAGATATGAATATTTTTAATTGTTGAAAAATTAATTTGATTGCATTTAAATAAGTAAAAAATAGTAAAACGCAACTTCTCTAGTTGTGTAGTGTCATTTTAGGACTTTTTAAAAAGATATTCGAACAATATTTCCATTAAATGGATCCTGCATGGGAGTTGAAAAGTTGGATCACCGTTTGGTGTCACAAAGTTGTGTTTTTAATTTTAGATATTGATTTTCTTTTAACCAGCCGATAGAAATAGCGTACATTATTTATTTTGTTATTTATTTATTTTGTTTTATAGTTAGTTATTTTATCTTGAAGTCTTGCACATTATGACTCGCAGTATCTCATCCGAGTGATGGTCTGTGCTGCCCTCTGGAGGTAACCAATATTGGAGGCCTTGCAATTGCGGCTCGAATGCCTTGGAAATCAGATTTTGTCGGGAGCCAGAGGGCAATAAAAGCCTGATTATTCATGTGTGTGTTTTCCAGGACTGATCGGCAACAAAGCAAACTGAGGGAGGAATTGGCCCAGCTTAGAGAGGCGCAGACGATTAAGGAAATGACTCGGGATAGACAACAGACACGCCAGGAGGCTGAGAAGACCAAACAGTTGGTACATGAACACGCACGCATGCACACATTTTATTATTATTATTTTTTGTTTTAGTTTTTTTGGTACTTGTCTACCATTCCCCTTTTTGTGACTACTGAATTGAGCCCTTTTTTAAAACAGTTTACCTTGAAAGAATTATTACAATCCCTTTGCATTGCCATGATGAAATTAGTTATCTCACTACATACTGTTCTTGTGTATATTTGGAGTGTGTGTCAATGGCACATTTAGATGATTATTAATTATTATATTGATTGGTTTTAAATGTTTTGGTCCTTTTCAGTGACGTCCATCTCATTTAGACACCAAAGTATCACTGACCGATGTAAACACCCAAGCAAGTACTAATCCTCAGTTTGGTTTAGCTCGGGTCGGTTTATATTAAATGCGTTATTAATATTATTTTTTAAATTGATGTTGATATTTCCATACTGGTCAGCTTTGTGAATTTTCTAATTATTCATTTAATATTTTTCTTAGCTAACAGCACGTGCTTTTTGTGTCTGAAAGCTATGGCTTTTTTTTTTTTGGCACCATGTTGGGAAAGGATCGCACCATGAAATGCTATTCGTGCGGATGATATGAAAAAGAAAACGCGTAACAAGATGCCACCATTTATTGTTGTTATTAATTGGTAGAATTTTCTTTGTGTGTTTTAATTCTTTGAGTATTCTGTTCATTTATGGATATGACTGCTAATGTCGTTCTGATCTTTTTTCCTGGTACGGATTTCTTTTGAATCAGATTGAAGAGATTTTGTTTTATTCCATACAGTATATCATTCCATTCACATCCTCTTTCTACCCCCTCACTCTCATTTTCAACAACTTGTGGAAACACCAGTCTTCACTCCTACCATCTGCAACCCACTCCACTGTTTTCTTCCATTCTGCTACTGTTCTCACTCCTCCTTACCCTTTACTGTATCCCTGCTGGTCTTTCACCCTTTCCATCCCAACCGATCACCTCATGCCTCCTGCCCCCGGCGACTGCATTATCAGCACAGTGCAAGTGTTAAATTACAAGCCGAGAGTTTCCTGGAATAGGAGATAGGAGTGGTGTGGCGGTGGATTGGTCGGACGGAGAGAGGAGGGCTTGTTTTACACGCCAGCCGTGGCCTCTTTCATGTGACTCTTCTCCTCGTGCACCTGCTTCCCTCCCGCCCTTTGATAAGGCATGCTGTAGTAGTGGCTGCCTTATCTTCACTCCAGCACTCTCCCGCTGTTAATAGAAAGTCACTAGAGGGACATAGTGAGCACAACAAATGTTCCAACAAGACTGGACGCGCCGATGCCAAAGGCGCCTTGTAATTACACTCTCCTGTGCTATGAATACTTATATGCACATGCAAGCCAAGTGTGTGGCAGCTTTGCGCTCATTCGTGCGGAACTCAAATGAGATTATTTTCCTATTATCGCGTCAGCGAACGTAATGGCTCAACATTCACCCGCTCTGAATGCCCGAGCAGGTGAAGATGCATTGCGTTTGACCTTTTTGTTTACTTTTTTTTTTGAAGGTGTCATTTTAATTTAACGGTCAATTATGAACACACCCTGACATTATTAATGTTTGATATTTATTACAGGGGCATTTGTGGATTTTTTGGAATTGAGTTTTGGGCAATCATAATAAATTGGTGATTACTTGACCTTCATGTAAACTACGATTTGAATGAAAACGTGGTGCTGTTGTATATTCTGGTACATTTGCATCAAAATGATGCTGACTGGTTGGGCACCCCTTATTTAGAGTCTTCATTTAGTCTTATGTGCATCGAATGTGGGAGGAAGAATTGTGGCATAACTCGTCCGGCGCTGCCTTCCAGTCTTAGTAAAGCTGCGTTCGCCATCGCTCCCACAGCCATTCGCAACTTCACTTTGGCCGTGTCTTGTCTATTACCATGGCAACCGAGCACAACGGTAAAAGCCGGCTTCACGCGCCCCGATGTGGATATCGTTACCGTGCTGGTCCCTCTTCTTCTCTACCGTGTGGTTCGCCAGGTTGTCGAAATTTACCGGCACCTCGTCCATGTTGGTATTGTGGTTGGAGACAGAACATTACACTTTTTACTGCAGTAGAAGTGGAGGGTGGCCAGCATTTCCTTGTAAATCTGCCAGATGTTGCTGCGCCCCGGTCATCCTCACCTGGACGGGTAGATGCGCCGTTTCATAAAACTAAAGCACCAAGCACCGTAGTTTAGTTGATCTTGAATTCTCTCGCGGCTGCTCGATTCCCATGGTCCTCCGCATAACTGATAGCTTGGGGGTGCTTCGTAAGTGTGTTTTCAGGATGTTGTTTTGCACAATGTATGTACCGGCACCAGGGCGGCTTGGTAGTCCAGTGTTTAGCACGTCGGCTTCACAGTGCAGATGTACCGGGTTCGATTCCAGCTCCGGCCTCCCTGTGTGGAGTTTGCATGTTCTCCCCAGGCCTGCGTGGGTTTTCTCCGGGTGCTCCGGTTTCCTCCCACATTCCAAAAACATGCGTGGCAGGCTGATTGAACACTCTAAATTGTCCCTAGCTGTGAGTGTGAGCGCGGATGGTTGTTCGTCTCTGTATGCCCTGCGATTGGCTGGCAACCGATTCAGGGTGTCCCCCGCCTACTGCCCGAAGACAGCTGGGATAGACTCCAGCACCCCCCGCGACCCTAGTGTGGATCAAGCGGCTCGGAAAATGAATGAATGAATGAATGAATGAATGAATGTACCGGCACCCAATTGGGGTGGGGGGAGGCTTTAGTTTCGTCTTTCACGCTGCACTTTAACATTGGAGAAAATGTAAGACTTTTATGTGCGTCTTGTGGTCGTGAAAATACGGTAGTTTAATTCTTTGATCCTGCTCACAGCTGAATAAAAAAAAAAGTTTTCCTTGGTAATTTTAGCAACTTTTTTTCCAGTTACCCGAAGAACAAATGAGAAGGCGTGTTTTATATAGGGAAGGAATAACATTTGGGTGACATTTTTCTTAAGCACTCAAACATGGCTAATATAATCCTTCATGAACAGGAGTCAAACTGTGCAGGGAAACCTGATTGGATTTGGAATCTGACACCTTAAATTGTCCTTCAACGTGACTATGATATTTAGTTGGAAGTGGACCCAGTTTTGGTCTGGTAAAATCTTCAACAGCCTCCTGTATTGACTCCCAACTCATGTCAACTGTTATCTTGAATAAATATTGCTGTCTATTTCTTAGCAGGGCTTAAGCTGAAGAACATACTCATCAAGGTTGCATCATTAGATTCAATGTATGTGACGCATCATCTACAAATCAAAACTGTTTCTTAAGAATAAACTGAATGGGAAATGAGTTCAAATCATGGCAATGCCAGTAATAAATTTAGTGTATCCCACCATCAAAATTGGGAACAAATAAACACTCTTGAAATGTGAATATTTTGGAATTATGAATGATTATTTTTGCCTCCTATATGTTGTTTTTGTAGCTGATTGGATACTTATTAAACGTAAGAAAGCATGATGCAGGAATGGATTACAGATTTTGTTATTAAATTGGTCTCAACACGTCAACATCATTCATTCCTTTTTTCGATGGGAAAATAGATCTCGGCACTTCGTTGTAGGTGACACTAGATGGCAACCATCCTTATAATACAATACAATACATCCTGATTTATCCAGTGCTTTCACAACAGCTGCAGCTGTAACAAAGCGCTTTACAAAACCTTGACAGATTACTCATTTTGTCCGTGACAGTGACAACGTCTCTCCTCAACTAAGGTGGTCTTGTGGTTCGCAAAAAAGCTTCATCCCTTTCTGTATGTAGTTTGTAGTCTCCCTGTGCTTATATGGCCTCTCATCGGTCCCTCCTCTCCCAGTCCAAAAGCATGCATGTTCAATTCTTTTGTCTGAAGGACTAAATGGTTATTAATCTCCACGCGTCGGCTCGTTGACTAATCTGACACATTGTCAGCGAGGGCAGCCTCCCATCCCCTACTCGCCTCCGACACACACACACTTGACCCTGAGCAGGATGGGCCAAGTGGATTTATGCGCGGTCGTATGGATGGCTGTCTTCTGCTCTTTCTTCTTGTCCGACATGCGGAAAATTACATTAAATCACATTAAATACAAAGCGCGGTATGCTCTCCACGGACAAATTTTTGCTAATCCCTGTGATAATCTAAAGTACTACGAGGCATCTATGAAAAAAGCTGTATGGAGAAGGTCCCCTTCAAACCTGAAAATGTTGGGGCCCTTTACTCATGATCAGGGGGGCAAAATCTGTCGACACATTCTAAAAATCTTAATTGAAATTTACCGAAGCGCTTTGATTTCAGCGATTCACTCAAAAGTTTGTGCAAGAAAATAAAGGTCAGCGGACCATTGTTTTTGTCCGGATTATTTTCATTTGTTTGTTAAAGATAATTCCGAATGCTTAAAACAATGCCTGATTTTTTTTTCTAATTACTTTTTTAATGTAAGTTATTTTAGTTTCTTTCATTAACAGAAGGGCACCAACACCGTTGACCCTGCGGGTGTTTGTGTGTCTGTGTGGGTATGAGTCATACATGTTTTAATTGGCTAATATGCAAATGTCTTCTGATATAATTACATTCCAAACAATTGTGTATTGCAGCCTCCCATCACTCGCCATTTATCTTAGAGCACCTTGCCTCTTCGGAATCTTGTTTTGCTTTTTCCAATCGCCAATTATTTGTTTCACTGCTGAAATGTTTAGCAATGTTTGCCATGGCATGTCCACTTGTAACATCTAACATGACATATAGAGGGTCAGAAGGGAAAAAGCAGGCATCTGTTTTATTGCAGTGGCTGCACCTGGTGATGAATTGGGACACGACACCTCTTAGATCGGAGGCTTCCTTTTCAAGGAAGATGGTATTTGCACTTTCACTCGTGTCCATCAATCTGTTAGTGAAGCTGCAGTGGTAAATTGATCCAGATGTTTCCTTTGATTGGACTCACCTACCTACCTTGTTTACATTTAATGACGCGTCGTCAGCTGGAGCTCCGGCAGCGTCTGAGTCGGGGAGCACGTTCAGACTTTGGTAATGGGTGTGAAAGAAACAGCTGTGTCCACGCTTGGAGAAAAGCGAGCTGATGCAGATGGGGACAAGCTTCATTACCATGCTACAGATTAGCTGGTGAATGGCCTCATGTTTTATCATGTACTCCTTCGACTGCTAATTTAGTCAGCTCTATTGCATCTCTGTGATGTTAAGCAATTTAAGTGAATAAAAACAAGTTAAATGTGGATGTTCTCTTCAATTTCAATTGAAGGAAAGGGTTATTGTTGAATGAACATGCTTGCGTATGCTTAGAATTTTCCCTTCCACTTATCTATTATTTATAAATATGAGTATTATTTATCTCGGCACGATGCTTACAATCAGGGAGGACATCAATCGATGCGATTTATCCATTTTGTATTTATATTGCACTTAATTGAACTTAATTTGTTTGTTTTTTCTTCTTTCTTCTTTCTACCAACATTCTTGCTGCTGGAGGCTCCAAGAGCAGATGGAAAGAGGGAAAAATTAAATTAGATAAATATTCATCTTTTTTCTTTCCCGGGGCTTGATCGATATCCGGGGCGAGTGAGGGAAAAAAAAATTGATTTTCATGACTTCTCTTACTTGAGAGGTGCTCAAATTTTTCAAAAATAAATGAATAATACACAGTAGTGGTGCGCACGAAATACGTGTATTCAATATAAAGTATTAATTTGTCCGAAGATAGGGATTTGGGCGCTACTGTTCAATCGTGGTAATTGATTACATCTTTGTATCACCTTCTGTGCGCTAGGACAGAAAAGGCCAAATTTTACGCCCAACTGACCTCACTTTTTTCCACTGTTCTTAGTGGAGAATGCTTGTTGCACACTATTTTGAAGCCTGCATACTTATAAGCTGCGGGTAGTGCTACTTCAGGAGTTGGACCGGGCTCATTTCACCAATCGAGTGGAAATCGGAAGATTTTTGGGGGGGGATTTTATTTTTTTGTCTTTATTATAAAGCGATTCATTGCTGAGATGGACTGCAAGCGAACTAACTCTAACCAAAGGCATGCATTACTCTTGAGAGTGGCTGTGTGCTGAAAGGGAGAGTGCGCTCCGCTCATTACCTCATTGAATCCCCTTTTCACTGGAGCAAATGCCACGATGCCAGCGGTTTTACTGGATTTTGACTGATTTGCAAGGCCCACAGATTATTGTTTTCTATTGGGATGTAAACTTGCCATCTACCAAAAGAAACATTAAACTCTTTCTTTTTTTCAGCCCAAAAATAGTTTCTTTCTATCTTTTTACATTCTCTAGCAATCAACATAGTACATTATTTACAATGCAGACAAGATTGATCATCATTGCGTCAGAGGCCGCGTCAGACGTTTCTCCACACTATGGCACAAAAAAAAAAAGAGAAAAACGTATAAATAGGGTGGGTGGGATGCCTTTGCGGGTTTTCAAGACATATTTATATGTCATGTGGAGTGAATGAATAAATTCACGAATGCAGCCCGCATTAGTCCAATGTGTCCCGAGTCTCCAGCTTTGTTTTTTGAGAGGCTGAAGAGGGGGCTAAACAGATTCCTGACATGGCTATAGCCCCTCCTGGCTCTGATGTAGCGTCGTGCAAATGAGAGGAGAATTTAAAGAGATAGAGGAGCAATGGGGGGGAAAATGGGAGTGCCGGAGAGATAACCGAGGCTATAGTGGAGGGGAAAACGGTGAACAAAGGAGCAGACAGGAGAGGAAGAGGCTGAGGTGCTGATAAGTCAACACCTGTAACGGTAATTGTAATCTGTTGGAAGTGATATGGTTCTGCACGTTAAGATATTAGGTTGGCAGTGGGGGATCCATGCGTGTAGATTGGTAGCTCTCTCTCTACCGTGCACCCTACGCCAGATACTAAGTGATGATCTAACTAGGTTAGCCTGTGGCATTATGATGATGCATTGTTCTATGAATTGCTCAGTGATAGATGCAGGGAGAGCAAATTCTGGATTTTTTACACTTTTTTCCCCCTAATATTTAATGTAACGATGATTGTCTTTTAACAGGATAGTCGTCTGATCCATGTAAGTCTGACAATTGATTTTCCTAAATAAATTCTCTTTAATTAATGCAGAGAAATCATGATTTCAGTTTATTGAATGCAGTGGAATAGGAATTTGACATCCAAGGTAGATTTTGGTTGTGCCGCTACCTGAAAACTGCACTTACTGAAAAAGAAGACCTTAATTATCCCTAAAAATAACACTAGTGCTTAAAAACAAAATGCATATGTCTCAAAAGAGATGGAAAATACTCTTGCTATTAAATATTTGTTTTGTAAAACTGAAATTGATTATATTCCATTTTGTTAAGTGCAGATAAGTATGCAATTACTGTTAAAATGTTTCATTCATTATCCATATACACATTATGTAGGATATGAAAAAATATTTCTGCCATTTTTCCTTGTGGGGACCTCAACACACCCCAAAATTCAAATTTTTTTGTTGAGTGTCCCAAACACGGCCCCACAAAGTCACCCAGTAGCCCCCCTAAAAATTTAGAAACATGTTTTCCTTGACATCATTGACGCTTTAACAAGCTAGCAGAGGTTATGACTCCATTATTGTTGTCTCAGCAATAATTTAGAATAATTAAGATGCCGCAAATGTTCTGAGTACCAGACATGATTTTTTTTTTTTTATTGGGACAATTTGTACTCATATTTTAAAGTGTTTTATCTACTGGGGGAGGGAGCAGTCATTGTATAATGGGCCAAACTGTTAATGGCAAACAAGAGGAGCTGTAAAAGAAAAGAAATCCTAATAGCCCAGATTGTTGTTGTTTTTTCACTGTGTAGCTGCCTGGTCGTAATTACCAGTCCAGTTATTATTAAGTGCTTATTTATTGTCCAGCTGGAAGCTATGTGTTAAATAAACCCAGCGGAGTAAATACTGAGACGGGGACAACTGGGAAAAAGGCGAACAGTCTGCTGCTTTTATCAGATGGTAACACTATACACCCACACACACAAACACTGGGAGGGAGGCAGTCATATTTAATTTGACTAATATACCAATGCAAGTTTTGAATTAATTGCACATGTGTCGTGTGGAAGGTCCATTAGACTTATGGTCACCAGATTTTCTGGATTCTGAGCTTGTCAAAATCGTACTTATAGAAGAGGGATATTTTTGACAGGGCTTTTGCATCACTTCACTCGACTTCCCGGTTAAGGTCGTTGCAATGAGCAGAAACTGAAACATCATATATTTTTGCCTGGAAAGGCTGAATTTCGAAATCCATGACCGTAGGGGGACAAATTGTTACATTACAATTGATACACATTGTGCTGTGTTACTCCTAAGCATGTAGGTTAATTTGTATTTTGCAATGTCAGTGTAGTTTTAGCGATATTCAAGCTTGATCACAGTCAAATCATCCCCATGTAGTTTGTCGAGATCCTTTACATCTCATGAAAACAAAATGGGGTCCCATTTGTGTGTGTGTGCGTGTGTGCACGTGCACGCGTGTGTGTGTTTGTGCACGCGTGTGTGTGTGTGTGTGTGCGTGTGTGTATGTGTGTGCGTGCGCATGCGCGCTTGTGTGTTGAGTCTTGCCTGGCTGCCTCTTATCTGCCATAGACTTGCAGACCCCTGCAGGGACAACAGGGGAGTCGTATGATTCACTCTCATTTTCCTGTCTGGCTGCAAATTAAATCTGGAACAACACAGTAGGCATACAGATAGGAAGAGTGTGCTTACTTTTATTTAAAGGCGCTGGCTTGTAACTCTAACTTCCCAAGCATAAACTCCGTCGTTAATATTGAACTGACACATGAACTCTACTCACTGTGTATACTCGATGATGCTTGACTGTGGAAGCATAAGCCTCGTCTTTTTTTTTTGCCTCATTTTGTTCATACTACACCTCTGATTTGATTTGGTGTTCACCAGCCCTGATAATTATGATGTATCTTCTTCCTTGTGTGTCTGTGTGCATTTCTGTAGACTTGCCCTGATGCTTCACACTGTGACAATAGTTGTACCTTAAGAAAGTCGGAGCATCCACATGCCATATCGTTTTGATAGGTTTGATCGAGTATTACTGTTCTTTCCAGGCATACAACTGTGTTGTATGTGTGCCAACCGTGTTGGCCCGAATATAAGACGGCCCTGATTATAAGACCATCCCCTCTTTTTCAAGACTCAAGTTTGAAAAAAGACTTTTTGAACACCAAATTAATTTTTATACAGAGAAAATAATTACAGTGCATCTGAAACAAATGATTATAACAATATATTTGAGAGAAAAGGCATGTTATTTTGCCTCATTCAAATCTAAAGTGCAATCACATTCGTAAATGAATGGCTTCTGTTTTTTTAAATGGAAATTACATTATAACTTCTCAGCTGCCGGTTAACTTGGCCAATCTTTGACCCACTTTTCTCCAGATTGTTGCTACGTTTCTCCATTTTCTGTTATCTCTTCTATTATTTTCTTCTCTTTTCTTTCTTACCACCATTTTTTATTTTTCTTCTTTGTGCTACCGCTATTTTTATTTTTATTCTTCGTGGCAGGGTTCACTTTCACTTTAGCCTGGGCAGTCAAGTTCAGCATTCGCTTCATTGATATCTGGCGCCATCTAGCGTCGTCAATGGGTATAACGTCTAGACCCCGAATATAAGACGACCCCCACTTTTTATTTCTTATTTCTTTGTCTTATTTCAATGCAAAAACCATCGTCTTATATCCGGGCCAATACAGTACTGGTGTTGTTACTGCTTAACCATTAAAGGTGTGTTGTGTTGCTAAAATGAATCTTATAAATGTACTTCTTTCAGTATGACGTGTAGGTTTAAACTTATTTTGATGCAGTGGTTACTTGTACCATACGGCTGCTGCAAATGATTATTTTAATCATCAAGTAAGCTCTCCATACATGTGCAAACATGTAGGTTTCCTGCGCCTTTACTGAACCCTTCATGAAAGGAAAATATGTTGGGTGAATAGAACGGACACACACAGTTTGTGTGTCAAGCTATTTGAGTGAGCATGCAATTTAGTGCCCGCTATTTGTGATCTTGGGTCTTTAGGCCCTTATTGTGTCTTTCTGGCAGCTGACAAATTGATTCTACAAAGTGTGAGAGTCAGCAGTGTTTCTCCTTATTGTTAGAAAGTACGATGGCTGCATCTCAACAATCAGCTATGGGTCACAATGCGGAACACATGGATCATTTCAGAGGCATTTTCTGTTCTTTTTGCTGGTCAATTGAAATTTCACTCAAATGGTATTTCACCATATTTTTTTGTCCAGTTTCATAATTTCAAACTAATATTCATTCATGTTGAGTCTTTGGGTTTGTTCAAACTGGTTGTGTGTGTGTGTGTGTGTGTGTGTGTGTGTATGTACATGTGTGTGTGTGTGTATTCTCATTCAGGCTCAAGAGCTCCAGAAGAAAGAGTTACGACTGAAGGCGCTGGATGCATTCTACAAGGAGCAAATAGCACTAATAGAGAAGCGGGTGAGTAAACATAAGATAAGACAAGAAAACCTTTATTTGTCATCTCAAAGAGAGAAATTCCCAATTTACAGCAGCTAAATTATGAAAGGGAGAAAGCAGAAGACAAAAAGCAGATAAATATAAAATATAAATATAAGCATATTAAAAATGGGTGAGTCCAGGTTTTTCAGGTCAGGACTGTCTATTCAATAGCCTGACAGCAGTCGGCAGGAACGAGCGGTGGTACCTCTCCTTGTTGCAGCGCGGGTGTATCGGTCTCTGGCTGAAGGAGCTGCCCACTGCTGTCAGGGTGGCCTGGAGGGTGTGGGAGGGTCTGTCCATCATAGCTGTTAGCTTAGCTAGCATCCTGCTGTTGCCCACCTCCTCCAGAGTGTCCAGGGAGCAGCCCAAGACACGAACTGGACATACAGACATCGATGTTTCAGAGGCTTCACTTTTACACAAACTAATACTCGCCCAAAATAAAAACTGGCATGTTTCTGCGAACGTGATTGATAAGAGATTTTAGCAACAGTCGGCCACTGCAGGGAGTCATTTTATTTGTGTTCGTTCCCTTTCAACTGTCTGACATTTGCCAGGCTGGAAAAAAAAGGTGTATTCTCATTGAAGTCTCAGCCTCACCGGGTGCCAACCAATAAGAACCTTTGCATGGCCTTTTGTTGGCAAGCAATTCCTCCAGGTCCCACACGAAAACGTCCTTTCATAACATAAAAAGAAAAAGTCTTTACAGCCCTGTTCAAATGTCACATTTTTGTGATGTAAAACATGAAATCAAGATACAGTTTCCACCATTAATGTATACATTAACCCGAACAACTCAATTAAAAACTATGCTACACGTTTATGGGCAACAACAATATCAAAAAAGGACAATAACGCCATTGCATAAATATAAACACCCGCAAATTAATACATATTTATGCACTATAAGGTGCTTCGGATTATAAGGCGTAACTTCAATGATTTCATGGATAGAGCACACTGCTTTATAAGGTGCATAGAATAGAATGGAATAGAATAGTGGAAGTGGTTGTGCTATGCATCCACTAGATCAGGGGTGTCAAACTAATTTCACATGGTGGGCCACATACGGCCTCGGTAGATGTCAAGTGGGCCGGACCATTAAAATGATACCATACTTTGCTATAAATAACCAAAACAATGTCTTTCCTTTGTTTTGGTATAAAGAAGCACAAGAACATTAGGAAAATGTTGACATTTAATGAACATATCTTTTACAAAACATTTCATGAAGCACCTTACATTTCCTTCGACAATTTACTTTTATCATTCACATATATGCATTGCAACTGATCCCACTGATTGTACAAACTTTAACAAGTAATTGGTATTGAAAAATATAGTAATGCACTTCAAGATTAAATGAGATTTGTAAAGAAAAGATGTTTTAAACCATGTACACGTGCTTATAAAATCTAAATGTAATCCCTGCTTACACCTTACAAACTAAGGAGAGTGCTATTAAATGTGTAAATGTGAGAGTGCAAATGATAGCATCTGCTGTCATGGGTCTGTCTCAGTGACGGACTGAGGCTGTTGTTGTCTTCTCTGATCAAAACAGTGTCTACTCAATGAATTGCACCTTATTAAAAATATTAATTCTGTGTCCTTTATGCATTTTCTTTTCACTTTAAATTATCCTGCGGGCCTGATTGAATCTCCTTGCGGGCCGGTTCCGGCCCACAGGCCGTACGTTTGACACCCATACACTAGACACTGCTAACCTATAGGGAATACAATACAATACAGCTTTATTGATATATAGAGCCTTCACAACCGCTGCAGCTGCAACAAAAACCATGAGAACCAGTCACAAAATCGGACATGAAACGTATAAATACAAATAGCATTCCAAAACAATAAATGAAAGACGATAGTTATGAAGACAATTGCTTCAACAAAAAGGCACACAAACCTTGTGGGCTCACATCCACAAGGGGCTAAATATTCTTAGAAGTCTTGCTTGTCTCCTTCTTCTGTTTAGTCAGTAGTCAACTATGCTTTTGGTATTGTCTTCATTTCATAATGGCTGCACAGAGCTCACAAAGTAGTTGGCTGTTTGAGTGTGCGTTGGTAAATGCACCTGTCAATTAGTCTCTGGCAGAACACTTTTACTAACCACCGGACCACCGGGCCCGCCTTCCACAAAGAAGTTTGAACACAAACTTTGAGTTTCATTTCACACAAAGAAATTTGAATTTCATATCAAAAGATGAATATTGGACACAACTTCAGAATGACAACTTTTATTTCATGCTAGCAACATATGATAAACACCTCTAGACTGAGCCAGTCATGAGGTCCTTGGGGGCTGCTTGGTGCCTTCAGCCACCCCATCGGTGACTTCTCTCCTGTTGGATTAGATCGATTCTAAAATTTGCCTGCACTCTCCCAAAGGAGAAGGATGTCTTTGGCGCGTTATCCTGGTGTCAGATGTGTGATTACTTACAAAAGTCTCATTAGCAACAGGTTTGGTATACAGAGCCCCTAGAAGACTGGCAGGCTGGCATACAGGCGGTACAAGCTGTGTTTGCTGTTGGGCCTCGCATGTTTGTTGATAGACCTCTCGGCGGGTGCGGCCGTGAAGGACAGAAAGATGGAGAGAGCGAGCCGCGTCTCTGCATTTTTTTCCCATCCTTTGTATAATCAGGTGCGCGGCATGCCCACTGTACAAACGTGTGAATTTCTGTGCTCGTCTGCGGGGCTCGGTGTGCTTGCTTTACTGCTCCGAAATCTCGCTGTGGGTTTTCGTCTGTTTGACTTTCCAAAATATTCTCATGACAGGAGTTTAGCTACACTAAATTAAAGAAATGTCAGCCTATCGCAGCTTTGCCTATATTAACATTATCTTACTACTTGTGTTTGTGTCGTTGCACAGTTTGGGATACATTTCTAAATATTAAAGATTCCATGAGTTTTGCCCTTTTCTTTTTTTTGTATCTTTCCCCTACAATTCTTTCAAGAGTTTTCTCTCTTTTTTTGTTTTTTTGCCACGTTGCTTCCCTCTCAGCTGGTGTAAATTATTATTGTTTATTGTTTAAATATTTGAAGAGAATGCTGGGTGTGTGCAAGGCCTAAGCTATGTAGATCAGCAGAAAAGAGGCTCCAGTTGTTGTGGGTTAGCACTGTTTAGTTTGGTTTTTTTTTTCCACATGACCACTGCCCAATTCTCCATTATTTACTGAAAGATCGAAAAAAAAAAATCATTCATTTCTTACATATTTCTTACATTGATTAAAATGTAAGAAACTCATGACTGATTTACCATTTTACTGGTACTTTCAAAAAAAAAACAACATTTCATTTACCCATAAAGTGACCGGAAAGAAATAACATGACAAGAAAAATGTCAGACCATTTTATTGTGCCGCAAAGTTTATCCAAGCACTCCTCACAAACGCTAAATACCTCTGTTAGCACAGATTCTAATTCTAAAAAAAATCCCATAAAAGGTGTCATGGCCAGACAATATTACAAACTAATAGCAATCTTGCAACAATACAATAGCAACAATAGCAATCTTGGATCAACACAGTCGCGGCACAATCCTCTTTCCCCAGATCGCCAACCAGCGTATCGTTAAAATGATTTTGAAGTTGCCGCCACAAAGTTCAAGGAATGCTCTGTGTTGTATTTCTCGTAATATATAGTTAAAAATGCAGAGGCTCTCCCATAACCCCCAATTGGCAATAATAAAACTTTTAATAACAACTTTTAACAACAATTAAGTTGACCTGACCTTGTGAAGTCAAGTGTTTTCTGTGCTTTTCGGTGTGTAGAATTTGGAGATTTATGAACACAGCAAGGAGCAATTCCACCAAGCGGCATCAAAGACAGAATCAACCGTGAGGTAAGATGCGCGCTCGCTCAGGCACACACAGGCACACGCGCACACACACACACACACACACACACACACACACACACACACACACACACACACACACACACGCACGCACACGCACACGCACACGCACACGCACACATTTACTACACACAGCAGACTAATAAGCAGTGAGAGACAAGGATCTGTTCTTTTCCTCATTTTGTAACCGGTTAAATGCTCACATTCTCCAGAGCAAACCCGACTAATATGATAAGTGTTTTTAATTGGCAACTTTAATTAAGCCGAGTTAAACAATACGCTCAGTCCCTGTGGTCAGCGTGTCTCACAGTGAGCCTTTAATGAGCCACAGCCTGGGAAACGCTCACTAATTCGAAATGCTTGCAGTCACAGAAGAGGCCAGGCTCATGCTTGCTGGAAAAGTTTTCTGTCAGAACACTAACACTGCTTTCGAATAACCTATCACCGTGACTACCGAAGAACAAAATTAAATGTGAGTAATTGGAAGAAAATAATTTCCTCATCGTTGGAGAATCTTGAATGTTAAACACAATCAAATCAAATACATTGGTTCACTTTTGCTCGTTGATTAGCTTCATCTATCTATTTTATTTGTCCTCGCTATTGTTAGGTTACACCAGAGACTGGTTGACAGCCAATCTCTCTCTTTTTTATTTACATTTTTTTGTGACACAACATATAGGCCGGAGCCCGGATTCGAACACACAACGTTTTAACAGTGAGGCGCATATGCTAACATGTCTGCTTCTGTGCCGTCACATACCTGGCCTGTCAAAAATGGCATGTTTCCTTTTCGTTTTACATTAGTGGTTTTGCGAAATACAGTATTTGAAAAACAGGACATGTACCATAACTGAAACTCTTGCAAGTCACTGGTATTGGTTCTGGATTTTCAACTGAGAAATGCGGTTTGGAACTGATAAGAGGAAATTATTAATCAGTCACAAAACTATTGAAAAACAGCCTTTGTGTCGCCGTGATTTGTGTCTCACCATTTTCTTAATTTGCAGCGCTTTCATTCTTCGTTTACGTTTCCCTTTGTCTCTCTTAAGCCCTTCGGTGTAGTCCACAAGTCTGAGGCCCCTGTGTTCTGTCCGCCTCCACATAACCGCCAGAGATTAAAAATAACGGGCAAGGCTGTTAATTAAGTATCTAATCTTACTGTTTATACGTTTGGCAGATCTGTCAGAGACATTACAGTGCATACACAAAGCCAAAATCACCACCTTGATGGCTTGCCAGGATGTCAGTGAATTATGCATTAAGTTGGTACAAGTCTTCATTTTAAGTCATCTAATGCGCATGTGATTTTTGCTTGTACACACGTGGGGAACATTATGTTCATTTAAAAAAAAAACAGTCCTCATAGAAATAACTTGAATGTGACAAAAGTAAGAATAAAAAAAAAAAGAAATTAACCACTGAAAATCAATTGCTTCTGAATTGTGGTTCAACTGGTTTATTAAAAGAAAACCACTCATGAAGCAGGCCTAGTTAAAATGAGAGTGGGTACCCCCTTGAAATCATTGAAAATCATAAAAATAATTCCAAAGAGGGCGGCCCGGTAGTCTAGTGGTTAGCACGTCGGCTTCACAGTGCAGAGGTACCGGGTTCGATTCCAGCTCCGGCCTCCCTGTGTGGAGCTTGCATGTTCTCCCCGGGCCTGCGTGGGTTTTCTCCGGGTGCTCCGGTTTCCTCCCACATTCCAAAAACATGTGTGGCAGGCTGATTGGACACTCTAAATTGTCCCTAGGTGTGAGTGTGAGTGCGAATGGTTGTTTGTTTCTGTGTGCCCTGCGATTGGCTGGCAACCGATTCAGGGTGTCCCCCGCCTACTGCCCGAAGACAGCTGGGATAGGCTCCAGCACCCCCCGCGACCCTAGTGAGGATCATGCGGCTTGGAATATGAATGAATGAATAATTCCAACGGTCTTACAATTATGTATTGTTACGCCCCCAGTGGAATGTATGGGAATAACGTGCACCTTCAAATAGTAAAACTGCAAAGACAAGATGCAAAGATTCTGAGACGTTTTCCAAATAAAGCCAAGCGGAATCTTTTGAGAGTGAGCAACTGATGGCTTCGCACTGATTGTCATTTTAGATAATAGCAACCGTAATTCAGTGTGGTTAATGGGCCGCCTTGTTAGTCGATAGCGCAAGCTACAGAATTTGTTAGGATGATCAACACCCCTCCCTCATTAGTACACTTACAAGTTAAAATAACATCAGCGGTAATTGGCTTGAAAAGCCCATCAATGCCAGAAGGAAGAAATGATGAAGGACACCTGAGCCAAGCTTCATGCCACGTCTAAGACGGAGCCTTTGGACAGCCTTCAGGTTGTTGTAGCTTGTCGACAGAGCTTTACCGCCTCTGTGGCTTGAGTCATTTTATCTTCAGGCGCTATTATTAATAAGCTCCCTCTGCTATCGGGAGACTTTGGCTCCGCCGATGAAGGCCATTTATTTCAAATTAAAGGACAGCTACTTATCTTGGGCAGCTTCATCCCTTGCAAGAGATAAAGATGGTGCTTTGGTTTTCTTCCTTTTTTTTTTTGGTGTGAAAAGTGAGAGGAAAAGTAAGAAAACTCAAAAAGCCAAAGCTTAAATGGAACAATAGCTCTCAGATAGGCCATCATCACTCCAAACGTGGAGAATAACACCGACTGACCCTTCCTTTGTCACGTCTCATCTTTTATCTCGGTTCCTTCTGTCTTCATTTTCCTCCCCGCTCGCAATATTGTTCATACGTTGATGAACTCGAGCTGTTGTTTCGGCCGATGATGACGTACGTCGCGCACATGGACACGGATGTACTGCAATTAAAATGCGCGGGTCATAGCCTCCGCTGGGTATGAAAACTAAATTAAATTTGCCGTTAAAAGCTCTTCACAGAATCGCCACGCGTATGCGCTAATTGGATGCGTTTGCATGCCGGACGATGTGTTCCTGCGTGTGTATTTTTGTCTTCTAAGAACTTAAACAGTATTCGCGTGTGGTGTGTAACTCCTGTAGGCGTATGTAACTTGTTGGTCTCCGCTTCAATCAGTCCGTCTCCATTAGAATGATGCACGCAGCCACCAAATCTGTCATAGTTAACAATCACACAGATAGACAGGCTAAAACCAATTATCATACAACCCACATAGCTAATTAAGCGTGGCTAATTCAATCTCTCCGTGAACACTTTTCTGCTCTATTTGATCAGAATGATCCTTTCCTCTCAATTAAATGTGTTTCAGCGCTAATTGCATCATTTGCCGTGAAGCGCAAACTGGAGCGTCCGCACCAACAGTTGCTGAAAGTGGATTGCCGTGGGCGTGAACGACATTTTTATTTTCACCTTTGTTCGACCTCAATCATCGACTTGCTAGGGACAGTTTTAGAGTGTTCAATCAGCCTGCCGCGCATGTTTTTGAAATGTGGGAGGAAACCAGAGTACCCGGAGAAAACCCACGCAGGGGAGAACATCCAAACTACACACAGGGAGGCTCGAGATGGAATTGAACCCGGTACCTCTTTACTGTGAGGTCGACATGCTAAACACCGGATCACCAGGTCACCCTGCCCAGAACATACTGTACAACACAAAATAACTAAAAAGTGTAATGAGTTAAACGAAACATTGAAGTTGATGTCATGCGAAGACTGGGGCTTATTTTGCTGTCGGAGTTTAACCCATCATGGAAAACCACCACTAAATAATAATATTCATCTTCCTAACCGCTTGATCCTCACTAGGGTCGCGGGGAGTGCTGGAGCCTATCCCAGCCGTCTGCGGGCAGTAGGCGGGGGACACCCTGAATCGGTTGCCAGCCAATCGCAGGGCACACAGAGACGAACAACCATCCGCGCTCACACTCATACCTAGGGACAATTTAGAGTGTTCAATCAGCCTGCCATGCATATTTTTGGAATGTGGGAGGAAACCGGAGCACCCGGAGAAAACCCACGCAGGCCCGGGGAGAACATGCAAGCTCAACACAGGGAGGCCGGAGCTGGAATCGAAACCGGTACCTCTGCACTGTGAAGCCGACGTGCTAACCACTGGACTACCGGGCCGCCTTAAATAATAATATATTTGCTATTTTCTTGTGAACAAAATTCTATTCTTTTGGATGAAAACAGCCTGCTTATCTTCCTTTTTGTGTCTGTTGTAGGTCTCGGAATACCGGCGCTGTATGTCCCGGCCTGCAGGCTCAGGTTTTATCTTGCTACAAGGTGAATGGACAACAAACTCTAAGATGTTCAGACCTGGCCAAAGAATACATGCGATGCATAAATGCGGCAAAGAGGGTAAGCACGTCCTTGAACGTCCTAGCGTTTAGGATGAAATGCCACAGTTGTCTGATTGTACATTCAGCCAAACTTCCACTGAAAATCTACAACAATTATTCTCTGACATCAATTCATTTCTCAAGTTACTGGATGATGAGATTACCTTGTTTCCAAATATATCTGGTACTTTTTTCATTCCATTGAAATGTGGCTTCCTAACTTACATGACATCACTCTTGCTTGAGTGAATATGTTAAGAGAAAGAGACTAGAAGAATGTTGCTCTTTTTGGTTGTTTTTTTTTTGCAATGCACACATTTGAGGTATTTGACTTTGAATGTGTCCAAACCTATCCTGGCCTTTGTGTTTGCCACTCTGTATCTGCTCAGCAACATAAATGTGGGCACTCAAGTCAACTTATGTGAGGGCTGCTGAAGCCCCCCCCCCCCCACAGAAAAAAGAAAATACAATTCATTCAATCTTCTTAAGAGTTCAGAACAGAAATGGTTGTTTAGATTGCCGACCAGGTCCTCACGCTCATCTCTACTTTCCATACTCCTCAGCATGTCTAGCTGAGTCACGATATCTGTTTTATTTTATTTTATTTATTTTTTTAATTGGCTTTTCTCATTGCCAACCTTTCTTTTTACAGCAGTTTGTGAAAAGGACATGAATAGGACTGGGTGACGGGATATATTTTCCTTCAACTCGATGTGACTTCAGAATTAGGTTTCGCCAAAATCTGTCATGAGCCTGAGAAATCCATCCATCAATCCGTAATTGATTAAAAAAAGACAAACCACACACACATAATGCCAGGTCACCTACTCAGCACCCACCCCCACAAGTTTGAGACCCCTGTTGTAGACCAAATTATTTGGCCACCCGATCACCCCCAGGGATAGGAATGCAGAAGATGGTATATTTATTTTCTTTTCGCCGTGTTTGAAACTCCCACATATACTGTCAGTATACAGGTAGTTTTTTGGGGTTTTTTATTTATTGATTTATTTATTTTTGATCAGCTTCACAGCAGGTTAGTGGACAAGCCTGCACATTACAGCGGTTTTCCTGCACGGTGACATTTGAACCCGTTGAAAGTGGTGTTTATACGCGCGGTATATACTGTATACCAAATGACACAGACCCCGCAGAGACAAATGAGACAGACAACAAATGAGACAGACAACTTCTGCTAGCAATTATCCTCAGGGAGGCTGAGTCCGACATGAAACGGTGATATAACTCAAACGCCGTGTCTGGACACTCAGCGGGACGCTCCTGGCATTTATCTGCAGCTTTACATGTAAACGAATGCACCACACTTTGAGTTGCACAGTCCGATGATGTTCTCGAGTCTTTTAGGGCCAATCTCATCACATCAGATGTGCTGTAGATCAATGTCAGTGGCTTGGCTTGAACCGTGGAAGGAAGAAAGAACAGACAGGCCCGCTCAATGTGAGAAGCTCGGAGGAGATATTAAAGAGTTGGTGTGCTTAATGAGGTTAAATCTTTTATGCACCCTGTAACCTGAAAACAAGATAAACTGTCCACTGTCGTAACCGCTGTCCTTTGAAAGGTTAAGAAAAGGCACAAGAAAATACCTGGCTTCAGCTAAAAAATGAGAAGGATACTGAATGCAATAAAAAATATTTGTTTTCGCACAAAAAGAATACTATTGATTTTAATTACAATTGTATTGTAATTAATCAGTAATCTAGTCAAAGATTCTCTTCCATTAATTAGTTGTCCAAGCAATGAAACATTGAGCTCTTTGAGCATCATGGCATGGGATGATTGCAAAAACGACAATCATTTACTTTTGTTAAAGTGTCTTTCGCTTGGGATATGCTGAATGAATGCAGTCTTTTCACTCAACTATCGCTATATCCAGCAATGGTCTGCTTGTTAGTCAAAGAATGACTTTGCAATTGGAAAGAAATTCTATGAAATCTTATTATTGGGTAAGATACTGCGGGGGTATAGAAAGTGTTTTTTATGAGATGTTCTATGTGTAAAACTTTGATTTCTTGCTGTGTGAAAACCAGAGGAAACCGAAAAAGTTAAAATACTTCACTCTAGCGCAGACAGATCCACTTTCAAAGCAAACACCATGCATGCTGAGTTTTCCCGAACATCCACTCCATGAATCTAAATAGTTCTTTAAATATTCTTTTATATTCATCCCTCCCACTCCCCTTTTGCGCACAAGTCATGCTGTTACTGAGATCACATGAGCATGGCTCCTGTGCCTGTCGAAAATGAGGCAATCAAATGAAAAGTTGAAGAAGACAAAATGTGATTGAGCTAAGGGCCCAACAGATATGTAGAAATGTACTGAAAACGGTTTGGGAAAAGAACAAAGTGATTTACACCGAGAGAGAAATACGTATGTTTGTGAGATGTCAAAACCAGGATCAATTAAAATGAAGAAAGTGTTAAAATAGAGAATGCCAAGAAATTGAGGGAGGAAATGGTGCATATGAGAGAAAATGATACTGAGTAAGTGGCTGACAGATGGGGGCATAAGTGCTCGGCAGAATGAGAAAATTCAACATTGACGTGACAGCTGCCAAAATGTGCAGATAAAGGATCCTGGAATAGAGTCCCATGTTCAAACACAGGAATATAAGAAAGTGAGATTGGAATGTAAGTGCAAAGTAAATATTGTGATAAAAATTGATTTATTATTTGAATCATCGAACCTTCAATTTGGCTGCTGTAAATTGCAATTTTTTCCATTGTGGGACAAATTAACATTTTCTTATCTTATCTTATGTATATATAATATGTAATATTCATTCCTGTGTGCAAAAGACAATGTCTTAATTTTAGTAAGGTAAAATACACAGCCATTGCCATAAAGGCAAATTGTCCAATACAAAGATGCTAAAGATGAAATGGAAAAAAAATGAATCTGAAATGTGAAGTCCCGTATTTTCTGCACTATAAAGCTCACCCAAAAGCATTCAATTTTCTCAAAAGCCGACAGCGTGCCTTACAGTCCGATGCGCCTTACTTACTGATTTTTCGGACGTAGCATTTGAAATGTTCTGTAAGGGATTTGTCGCAGCTGCAGCGGTTGTGAAAGCTCCATATAAATACAACTGTATTGTATTGTATTGTATTGTATTGTATTGTATTCCCTTTAGCGTAGCTCCATCTAGTGGATGCATAATGCAACCACAGCCACTCTTGTAGCTTCTGTTCTAAAATAGGCCAGTCATTGAAGGTGCGCCTTATACTCCGAAGCGCCTCATAGTGCAGGAAAATACGGTATTTACTATTTTTGATATACCGCTCAGTGAGCTTCTATTCTCTGCGTCCTATATATGACAACTCAACTGTGTTACTAGTAAAAAATAAAAATAAATGTTCGTCTGAAGCCCTGCAAAATCACACAAATGTGTTCTGACATGCCACAACCCGTCCTCTTCTTCCAAATATGAAATATGCCTGCCTTCATCATTTGAAGCCCCTGTTGTGACACATACGGTCGTCATTCTTTTTTCATTTTCCATTCTCTTTATCAGCCAGCCATCTTCCTGTCCCCATCCTCCATTATCACTTCACTTTTTCTTCCTCTTTTCTCTCCGCCCTTTTGTTGCTCTGCCGCGTGCTATCAAAAAGTCAAGTCTTTTATCGAGCTCGTGGCCTTCAGACACCTCGTGGCTTCCAGCCAAGGAAAAGAAAAAAATAACAAGTTCAGGGGTGGAAAGACATAGACGGTGAGGCACTGAAAATTACCTCCGCGGTGAGGCATTTTCGTACACAGGGTGAACCCTGACCTTACCAGCACTGGTTTTAACCTCTTTTCGACACCGTCTGATAGAGGACCCAGATAGTCATTCAACATCTGCTTGTAGTGTGTTCCATAGAACGCCTCGTCGCACAAATTTAACACTAATTTCAGTCTGGATTTTGCCTCCTCCACCTTCACACATAGGAATCGGTATTGTGGAACTCGAGGCCCCCAGCTGGGATAAGAGAGGGTAACAGTGGGGGGGTTTTCACTGTTCTTTGTCGCATCCAAGCCACGGTATTATCAAAGCAGTCCATTTTATACCCACCGTCCTTTTTCCAAGTCCTTTTGTCACACATTCCGTCTGCCTCTTTTGTGATTGCACCCCGATTCGTGTAGTCCCAGAGAGATCAATTTCCTTTTCTTCTCTCGTCTTTCGTCAATAAATAAACAAAATGCCATTGCATTATTTTTGCCTTTTGTAGCTCTTCTGAAGACTTTTATCTGGAACTTTCAAATTGGTTGTGTCGTGCTTTCCAATAGTTGTCTAGCATCTACAAGAAGTTGGTTCATATCTACGTTGTCCTTAAAATTTTCTGATTGATTTTTGGGGGTTGTTTTGTCAAGTGAAATAGTCGTCTGTTTCGCCATTGAAGTGACTTTAAAAAAAGTTTGTGTTTGAGTTGTACATCCAAGTTTTTGAACTGTTAAATACAATCAAATTGAGGCTTTCCTTTTGTCTAGCAACCTGAAATTGTCTAGTACCTTTCAGCAAAATGGGTTTTTTTTCCCCCCAGGCTTTATCTCATAGCTAAACAATGTGTCAGTGCATTTAAGGTCACGTGATTTATCTTAAGTATGCAACCTTTGCCATTCATGATTGCTTGAGACCAATGAGACACCATGGAGCTCTGTTTTCATGACCGGTGCAAATCTTGTGCATCGCGTGATCTATATTTGCGCGGACATGCGAACTCCACACAGGAAAGCCGTAGTCCAGGGGTGCCCATTACATTGATCGCGATCGACCAGTAGATCAAGGACTGCTCCCAAGTCGATCCGAGGTGGAGAGGAAAAAAACAAACACATTTGTGTCTCTGTGCATGTTAGTAATATATTTTTTGTGTTAATGCACACTGCACCCTAATTATTCTACCAGTCTCACTTTCACAAATAGCATTTTAAAAAGAAACTAAAATAAAGCAGGTCATCTTTAACCTCCGGTGACTTGAAGTTGTTCGCGTGGTAACGGGTCGATCGCGGGAGGTTGGTTGGTCGAAAAGTAGATCTTCGGTCAAAAAAGTTTGGGCACCCCTTCCGGAGTCGGAATCGAACCCTGCACCTTTGCACTGTGAGGCCAGGACAATGCAAAGCAATTTAGTGTCTGGAATATACAGTATAAATGTGATTGTAGATTTTAATTTTCTTCATATGATGCAAAGGCATTTTTATGCAGTGCAATTGTATAGATTGTTGTGATGATTAATTTTTTTTCTTCTCTTTTATCTTATTTTTCTTTTTTCCCCTCTTTCACCTTATTCTCAATGAGTATTTCTTTCATTTTTTCCATTTAGAACTACCTGGTCAACCATGGATGAAGAAGGAGAATTTCCGACAAAGGCTTTGACAATACTTCTGAGAGCATCACCTTCGATCGTGATTTTGTGTTCAATTCCAAGAGATAGACGGTGCCCTTGGCAAGCCTTGTTGTTGAAATGTTTTTTTTTCTTGTATGCTATTCATCTGCAGTACCAACCATTGAAATGATGCGATGATTCTACACTGCTATGTTTTCCACAGGAAAAAAAGAGTTAGCGGGTTCAAGGTCTGGCTCAATACACTTTCAAATCCATCTTTTATGAGACCATTAGAGGCTGTTTGGCCGATTTAAATGGTAAAGATTCATCCAAGGCTCTTTCGTGCGTGCATGAATGTCAACTTGAGTTTGCGTCCAGATTTCTGCTGCTTGTCTAGCGGTAAAAAAAGATGAATGTATGGGGACTGCGCATAGCATTACTTTTTCGATGGTGCACTTTCAAGAGTGGTGGTTTTTCTTTTTCGCGCATAGTTTTGCGGTCTCATCGCCGTGACTTTAGTACAAAAAAAGTCTGTATTGTGTTATTTGATTCCATTAAACTATCTGCGGTTTATTTGGCCTTGTCTGTATTCATTTGGTGAACAGAATCCATCATTGTCCGGCTGAAAAGCCGTCACAGTACAATGAGACCAAAGCGCCACTTCAATGTCACATACTGTCATTGTCAATATTTTGGCATTTCTCATTTGAAATTATGGCGTTACAATTTTTTTAATTTTGTGAGCTGCCTTATAACATTTATTCAAACTTAGAAGGTGTGAATAGTTTTAATTTTTTTGATAGGCGAGCACATGCACTGCCAAGGTTGATCCATCATGTCATTTTGAATATTATTGTGTGTCATACATCTTAAAGGTGAACCCAGTCCATTTAAGAACTCAGGTTAACTTGAGATTTGTTTGCATATGCTGGGACACTGTGACTTGCTAAGAAGAATTAGAACAGAAGAAGAATGTTAACATTAATTTATTTCAACTTAATTAACATGGTATTTCATGACGGTCGTCGGGCAGTAGGCGGAGGACACCCTCCGGTTGCTAGCCAATCGCAGGGCACACACAGACGAACAACCACCTGCGCTCACAGTCACACCTAGGGACAATTTAGAGTGTTCCATTAACCTGCCATGCATGTTTTTGGAATGTGGGAGGAAAGCGGAGTACCCGGGAAAAAAACACGCCTGCGCGGGGAGAACATGCTAACTCCACACAGGAAGGCCAGAGCCGAAATCGAACCCTGCAACTCTGCACTGTGAGGCTGTCACGCTAACCAGCCAAACACCGGGCCCCCCTAATTACTTTACTTGTGACATAAAAAATATTTCATCTGGCATTTTCTGAAGTGATTTCACACTGTTTACTTTTGGATTTTTAAAATGTAGAAATGCCTTTCATAATTTTAATGCCTTGTAATAATTGAGTTAAAAATATCATCAAATGAGTTTGTCACTTGTGAAAGATTTTAATGACCAATACTTTGTCGCGGGGGAAATGATCTTTATAATAATATAATACGGTATTTGGAGTTTAATGATTCGATCATAAATGTTTAAGTGGGTCAACTAGGAAAATAGTAATCATTTGAGAAGGGTTAGAGTATTGTTTGCACCGGCTGCCACTGATAGGAAACTGATGAAATAAAATCAGTCGGTATTTTATAGATGGCGCCATGATGATGTCCTCTCCATATGCGCTCTTTCCAGGCAGTTAACACCTGTAAGAACATGCCCGCTATGAAGAGGTGAGCACTTGTTTGACTTCACCACACGCATTTCACTCAAGTGGTGGCTTTTTCCTTCCTCTGCAGTTGGTTACGGTTTGCCCTGGCTGTAGTAATTGGTTTGCAGTGTCAAGTGAGGCTGGTGCCGCTCATTTACGAACGGACGTCCGGACATTTCTTAATGAAAGAATTCAGCGCGGCCTTGGGTGGCAGAGTCCAGACGTGCGGATGTTCCTATGGTAACGGTGTCAAGTGAGTGCTGCGGCGAGAGAGATGAAGGAAGATGATGTTGCATGCATTCAAATGCATTCCTCGCTTTCATATGCAATTACCGCAGGAACTGAGGCTGCGGATGTTATTTTAATTTTTTTCAGTTTTTCCAGACCTAAGCCTTCCAGAGACTCGGATATAGAAATAGTCATTAATTTTGTACCTTATTTTCTTGTAGTATAAGTCACAGGTTTTTTTTTCATAGTTTGGCCCGGGGTGCGACTTATACTCTGGAGCGACTTATGTGTGCAATGGTTAACACATTGTCCACATCACATGTTATTTTCACATTAAACCACAAGATGGTGCTTTCGGCCTCTGTTGATACTTTCCACATTGGCGGTAACTGAGAAAAACTACTGACGATGTCTCTGATATAAGCGACGTAGAAGAGGAAGTGCTGCATCTTCTACCTCCGGAGTTGGCGGACACCGAGCATGAAGATTTCATTGGATTTCGTGATTTGTAGTGACGCTGATGGTTTGGTAAATTTCTTAGCGTGTTCTTTGTGCTGTAGTTGTCAATGTTTTTAGTTTAACATAAGTTTGATGTTTAATTGCCTTTCAAGATGACATTTATGTTTTTGGTGTTGGATTTGATCAAATAAATTTCCCCCCAAAATGCGACTTATACTCCAGTGCCACTTATAAGTTTTTTTTCCTTCTTAACCCTATAATGCCGTTCGTATTATATTTGATACATGCAGTTTCATTATGTAACTCATTCTTTATCGTACATTAAACCATCTGTATCAAATTTGATACTGCAGGTTTAAACATTTTCAGTTTTTGATGCAATCTACATTATGCTTATAAATGTGATACAACAAATATCTAAAACAAAATAATATGGCAAAAATATTTTAGTGGATTCTATAATAAGGGTTAATGAACATCTCAGTTCCCAAAAATCTTATTTTTCTGGCTATTCCTTGATGGGTCAGGCATTAAAGAGTTAATTATGCATTTTTTTGGCTGTTGCGATTTATAATCCGGAGCGACGTATAATCCGAAAAATACGGTAGTATTTCACTCAGCAGACTTGATTTGCACGTGATGTGGGTTCTGTTCACACTGATGGTGTGAACGGCTTTCAGTCCCTGTATGTGTCTAACCAGTGCAGGGTGCGATCTGTTTTTTTCCCGATGTCGGTCGCCGAATCTTCACCTCCCAGCAAAACCCAAACATGATAAATGAAATTGAAAATCTTCAAATATGACATTCAAAGTAACTTGTGGATTTCAGAAACTTGGTGAAGGACAGTTCGACATGGTCGCAACAGGCTCTCAGGATCAAAGCCATAATTGATGGGTTGATAGACAAACCACTTTCCCACCCGGGTTATGCCACACTTTAATGGTGAATAAAGTGAGGGCACAGTTGGATGCGGGCATATTTTTACATAATAAAGGGCACAGACTTGGTTTAAAATTCTCTTTTGTGTTGCTACATTATATCTGAATTGCTTATATCTCACAAATTAGAATGGTGGAAAAAGAATGGAGTTAGGTTTCCTGGGCTGAAAAAATTAATGTGATTTTTTTTTTTTTTCAACTTACACTGAAAAATAACCTTTCATACATCAGCGAACTGACTTATTTTCTTACTCGGCCACAATATACTGAGCAGCAAGGACAGTGAAAATGAAAAGAAAAAAAACAGAAAACCTATCAAAGCATGTTTTTGTACAGCTTGTCCTCATTTGTGTCTCGGGTGAGCTGGAACAAGAATTTGACTATGGACAACAGCGTCTTAAAAAATCCAAAGCCCCCCTTTTCGCATAGCGATCTACTACGCCAGGGGTCCCCAACCCCCAGGCCGTGGACCGGTACCGGTCCGTGGGTCATTTGACACCAGGCCGCACAGAAAGCATAAATAATTTACATTTCTTCAGTTTCATTCATTTCAGAATCTGAAAGGTGTTTTATTTAGAAAATTTACCGGATTCTCTGTTAGATCAGTTGACAGTATGTCAGTCTTGACGCAGGTCAAGGCGCGCTTCTCGGTCACGCCATAGGTTACCGCTGAAATGAAACCCGGGAGCTAGCAAAATGAGTAAAAAAACAAACGTCTTTGGAAAGTTTCTTCGGGAAGGGGAAAAGGAGACAGAAGACGACTCCAAAGAAAAAGAAAAGCTACATTTAATTTACAATATCCGGAGTCCTACTTAAAATACGGATTTATCTCAAAGGGAGATTCCCACACATCAAGACCACTCTGCATAATATGCGGCGATGGTGAGTCGCATTTTTCATGCGCTTTGTATCTTATTTTGAAAGCAGGTTTAAATGTTGTCATCCAGACCAAAGAATGTTGCGGCCAGATAGGACGTTCCTTTGATTTGTGTTTATTATTATGTTTTGAAAATAACATAATTTTCATTCATCTTACGAACCGCTTGATCCTTACGAGGGTCGCGGGGGGGTGCTGGAGCCTATCACAGCTGTCTCCGGGCAGTAGGCGGGGGACACCCTGAACTGATTGCCAGCCAATCGCAGAGTGCATGTACACGAACAACCATCCGCGCTTACACTCACACCTAGGGACAATTTAGAGTGTTCAATCAGCCTGCCACGCATGTTTTTGGAATGTGGGAGGAAACCGGAGCACCCGGAGAAAACCCACGCAGGCCCGGTGAGAACATGCAAACTCCACACCGGGAGGCCGCAGCTGGAATCGAACCCGGTACCTCTGCACTGTGAAGCCGACGTGTTAACCACTGGACTACCGGCCCACCCATAATTTTCATGCATGTCATATTATATTATTTTGTTTGTATTTATCTGTCACACCTGCAAGGCCGGTCCCTGAAAATATTATTTGACATTAAACCGGTCCGTGGGTCAAAAAAGGTTGGGGGCCACTGCACTACGCTACTGCTCCAACACTAGTCACTTTTGTGTGTGTGCGCTCTGAGCGGAAAAGCCGCACACTCTCCTCATTCCGTAACCCTGATTAAAGACTTCCACCTTTCTAATGCCATTAGAAGGGATGAGAAAAAGAGAGGTGTTTTAGGGAATGGACAGCCTGCTTAACCTCCACCGTTGTGCAGCAAGAGAGCAATTTAATCCCTGTGTCGGAGGCCGGATTAGTGCTTCGTTTAATCACCACTGGCACTTTTCTTTGGACCTTACTGTCATTTTTTACACCCCTCCCTATCTCCCTACTCATCCCTCCTTTCATCATCTGTTCTTCTTTCTGTAATGCTTCTTCTGGTACGCACTGGCCTAATGCTCTATAATGCGGTGGCTTCCCTTCATCTGTCTATAGTCATTATTCTTTCTTCAGGAAAAGACGCTCTTATTGTGAAGGTATCTGTTAAGATGAAATTGTGCTGCGGTCTGGACAATGCAGGGGACAGACATTTTCCATGCCCGCATATTGTCAGTGATGATGCAGAATTGAATTCAGAATTGTATAATAATGTCGTAGTGGAGGCCTTGAGGGTATTGCAGAAGCATATCTACTGTTAAAGTTCGCAAAACATTTCAGATTCAAGCACCCTAGCAGGTGAATCAATTCCACTTTGCTCCTCTTAGAAAAACGACGTTGCAAAGATGTCACCATCTCTCTGTGTATTCGCAGATAAACTCAAGGCCCGGGGGCCAGATCTGGCCCGCCACATTATTTGATGTGGCCCGTGAAAGCAAATCAAATATGTTGACTTCGATGATGCTCACTCAAGTTTTTACCAACATTTCAAATTCTCGTCGGTTATATATAAGAGAGCTATTGTACGTTTTCTTGTTACCAAAACAACCCATTACAGTAACTTCAACAATAGTTGAATAAACCAACTATTTATCATGTTTGGGTTTTGCTGGGAGGTGGAGATTCGGCGACTGACATTGGGAAAAAACAGATCGCACCCTGCACTGGTTAGACACATACAGGGACTGAAAGCCGTTCACACCATCAGTGTGAACAGAACCCACATCACGTGCAAATCAAGTCTGCTGAGTGAAATACTACCGTATTTTTCAGATTATACGTTGCTCCGGATTATAAATCGCACAAGCCAGAAAAATGCATAATTAACCCTTTGATGCCTGACCCATCAAGGAATAGCCAGAAAAATCAGATTTTTGGGAACTGAGATGTTCATTAACCCTTATTATAGAATCCACAAAAATATTTTTGCCATATTATTTTGTTTTAGATATTTGTTGTATCACATTTATAAGCATAATGTAGATTGCATCAAAAACTGAAAATGTTTAAACCTGCAGTATATAAAATTTGATACAGATGGTTTAATGTACGATAAAGAATGAGTTACATAATGAAACTGCATGTATCAAATATAATGCGAACGGCATTATAGGGATAAGATGGAAAAAAAACGTATAAGTCGCACTGGAATATAAGTCGCATTTTGGGGGGAAATTTATTTGATCAAATCCAACACCAAAAACATAAATGTCATCTTGAAAGGCAATTAACCATAAAACTTATGTTAAACTTATGTTAAACAAAAAACATAGACAACTACAGCACAAAGAATATGCTAACAAATTTAAATCAGGCCACTTGGCCTGATTTACAAAATACATAACTACAGTTTGGAAATTTGAATTTTTATTTTTTATGATTTTTTGGGGCGGGCAGGGTGTACGCTGTCTCAATTTGATGACCTTAAATTAATTTACATTCTGATCTACTAGGTCAGTGGAGTCTTAACATGTTTTTATTCCCCTCCCATTGGCCACATAGAGAAAAATCGAAGCCCCATCTTCACCTTTAACGCTTTCATGCACCAATAATGATTACCTGATAACATGATAAGCTGTCCACTGTAGTGACCGTCATCCCTGAAAGTCTGCAGGATTTACATTTGCACGCGAAAAACAATCGATCAGATTAGGTAAATATATGCTTCGCCTCACTTCTCGGAGCCTTCAAAAGAGGTTGTTGTCTACTGACTGATTTGGCATCTGTGCTTTTAGCTCAGTGGTCAGCGCTCTCGATTTCCATACCGGACTCGCAACTCGTGTTGGTGATTAGTTGACCGGCATCTTTTGTGGTGGCCCTCAAGTGTTGTCGTGTGATACGGGCATTACTTGCACTCGAGAGGTTCTATACTCTCGCTCTTGGACCGTGATGTTGCTGATCAATACAAGGCGAGCCTTGTCCTTTGGTTAATGAGGGTGTAAAAATGCGTCGGGAGAGGTCAAACCAGATACGGTAGATGAAGGAGCTGCTGTCCACTTCTCGCCGCCTCACGGCCATGCCTCAGAAGTTCCTCTCTATTTTGTTTTGATGCTTTATGACAGTTGCTGCGGATTTTATATTTTTCAAGGCGACACCATTCTTGTCTGACACCTGCTATGGAGGCTAACAAATGCTCAATGTCAACAACTCCTTTGAAATGTCCATCATCATGTGTTTGGTTCCAGTGGGCCTGGCCACGTCCTTGACTCGTGCAATATTTCTGGAGAGTGAGCGACCCGGCGTGCACTTCATCCGACAATGTCTTCGCAGCGTTGTGTGTTCGGGAAAACACACACACCGGGTTTTATGTTGAAGATATTGACGAGCTCGGAGGGGCTCTCGGCAGTCTTTGACATCCGTCGCTGAAGCGACCGCTAGAACGCTAAATCGTCTTTCTTCTGAGAGAAAAGACATCGATGAAGGCGACTCCTCGGAGACAACAAAAAAGGTGAAACATAAAATGAAAAAATCGAGAGTGTGAAAAGTGGAAATTGTCTCTACAACTGTTTTGATTGATATTTCTTCTTTCAAACTGTAAACATGTCACATGTAGCTAGCATTACAACGAGCAAGCTGCATTTGAAAGCCTTCACATGAAACACATTGCCGCCTGTGGAAAGAGCGTGTTCATGATTGAATATACAGTTATCTTATTTTGTGTCCATATCCCAGGGCTTCATTGTCTTCATCTTGTACAGTGCGCCACATAATTTTTTCTTCAATGAATGCCTTCCACGTACACTCAAGTCTATCGTCGCTGATTTTCAAGCGAAAGGTTGGGCGCACTTTGGACCGTTGGGCAGAAACTGAGTATTTCCAAATTTGGTCAGTTACATTTTATTCATGCAGTTGTTTATTTACTTATTTATGACAGATTTATTCGATTTCTCAATTTACACATGGGTCTATTACATACAAGTTATGGATCAATCATACCAGAGGTATGTCTCTCCAATGTTTGTGGAATCTGCTCAGATTTGCGCCAGGTCAAATCAATTAACTCACAAGCTATACAGGCTTTGCCTTTTCCAAAAACTGCAACAATGCTTCAATGAGCCCATGAGAGCTGATCTGTGGTCAGCTTAGTGTTGACCAATGTGAGCTATGAAGCAGTGCCAATCACCACACCCCACCCACCCCTCTGTGGCTCCAATTTAAAATTTCTTTTCTTCTTTTTTTTTTTTGACATGTTGACAGGGAACTATGCTAATAGGATTTCAGGTGAACAGAAGTTGTTCTGTTATGTTCTACGGTGCTCGATATGATGGATGCAGGCTAGGCTTAATGCTTAGCACATCCGCCTCACAATTTGGTGGTCTGGGGTTTGAATCTCATGTGATCTTCATGCTGGTGAGCTCTTTTGACACTAATGAGGACAAACACAGCAAGGGGGCCAATGTATGGCAATAATCACACCTTCCCACAGCCTGCTTGGAGGCACTGTAAGAGAAAGTGTCATATACGGAAACTTGCATGTTCATGCTGTTGTGATTGCATTATCAGCTTGAATTTTTGTGTTGGAGAGCACAGCGCACTCTGCTAAATGCCGAGGAATATGTTTTGGAATGTATGTATTCTCATGACTTAGTTGTATTTATTATTTGTTTTATTATATTTCATTTTCATGAATGTGCCAATGTGCATTTTGCCCGTGGATGATAGCAATGAGACACATACATTATACTGCGTAGTAAGAAATATCTAATAACATTGACTCATACTAATCAACTTTAGTGTGCCGCGTATCTTGTAAAAGACATATTTTATACATTTCGTATTTCAACAAGCCTACCGGGTCACATTAGTAGAGGATTAGTTGACTATAGCCACTGTTCACCTGCAAATAAAAAATGCATTATTAACAATGAGCCAGAGGCAAAACATCAATTTATTTTCGAGCAGCCAGTTGGAGGCTGAAACTGCCCCCTGGACATCATTATTTATCCAACCATAGCAACACTGCATTTTTTTTATACAGCTCCATCCACAGGTTTGGAGCCAAACTCAACTTAATGATGCATGGCACAAGTCCTAGTTTGGCTCCCACTCCGGTCCAGTGATTGACACGCACGTACTTGACACCAAGAGTCCCGCATGTCATCCTCCAACGAGCAGAGGTTGCATGCAAATCGGAAAAACTGTGCAGATGTTTTTTTTTTGTTTTTTTTAGCTTGAAGGCAGATGCAAATTGTGTGACCGCCATAATGTCCAAACGTACATGGACAAATAAGCCATAAGGCGATAGTAATGAGGATCATCCTTTTTTTTTTTTAATATAATGGAAGTGGACCATGACATTGAACACAACGGATTCCAGGATCCCATTGGACTTCAGAATATGTTCCTAGGACACCATCATAACTATCATTTTAACATTCTTAATTGTGATAAAGCTGTTCAAATGAGTCATGGTAGGTGAATGACCAAAAACTGCAAATGTGAATGACTTTGCAGATGCATATCATTGTTTTGCCATCTTGACATTTACCCATCAAGCGTCAAGCAAGTAATACAGAAAGTAAAACGACCTGGGGTCCATGTTTGTCCGTATAGATGTCAGTGAATTATCTAAATTTGACTGCACGCATGAGCCGCCATAGGGAGTGAATAAAACGGAGTTAGCAGAATTATATATATATTTTTAATAACGCTTTAAAGAATTTAAATTACTCTCCAAAACAATGCTAGAACTTGGACGGCCCTAATATATATATATATATATATATATATATATATATGTGTGTGTGTGTGTGTGTGTGTGTGTGTGTGTGTGTGTGTGTGTGTGTGTGAGTGTGTGTGTGTTATGTAAAATAAACAAACATTAACAAAATGCAGCAATCAGGAAAGTTCATCAAAATGTTAGCGAAACCATGAATGCATCTTTGAGACATTCAAGCTCATAAACATGACAGGTCTTAGTGAAAGACAACAGAGGGCAGCCTTGCACTCACTCTTCACCTCTGAGGAGAAAATGTGCATTGAAGAAAGCATTATTGCAGATTTCATATCAGAGTCCAACCCTAAAAACTAGAAAAAAAAATATTGCAGCACACTGATGCCCAACCTGACGACCACACTCCTGCCACTTAAGTGTCAATGTGTATACGACACAATACACACATGGATGGCTGCCGGATGGAAGTGCTTTCAACTCCCATCCGGCTATTAAAGTGAACCCTGAGTCCTCAAACCAAGTAACTACTAATGGAGCCTTGATTGGCAGGTAGAGACATGGAGGCCAGACATGTGACTCACTCAACCTGTGTGTGTGTGTGTGTGTGTGTGTGTGTGTGTGTACGCATGTATCAGTGTCTGATCTGTCAGTGTCTGTGGCAAGAGTTGGAGAGGGAACAAAATGAGAACGGGCAGACAAACTGCGAACGGGATTGTGCATTATCGTAACGCATTTTTCACAGCCCCGCTTTGTTCAGCGGAGAGATCGGTGCTGTTGAACGGTCTGCGGCTGGATGGATGGAGGTCTTGAGGAGCCGACGATGAGAAGAAAGGAGCTGATGCGGATTTGGAGCTGGGAGTCGCGGCTTGGAGTTTGAAGCGGATTACGTGGGACAGGAGAAGTGAACTAATCTCTTTTCGTCAATGGATGCTACAGCTTTGTGTTTGCTTTCAAAACTTAGCTTGTAGCAGACGTGTGCACATTTTCAGCATGACGAAAATGTGCTTTGATCTCTCTGATCCACTGGAGAAAGGACACTTTGATCCTCTCCTCTTTCCTCTCCTCTTTCATCTAGAACTGCTTCAGACAACAAAGTGTATGCAGAAAATTGGTGAAGATTGAACGACTGTCTGTGTCCTATGTGTTGTCTTGTGTTATTTTTGTTATTTTGACTTCAAAATGGCGCCGCGAGAGTGGCTGCCTTTCCAGCAGCTCTTTTATTTTGTTGTTCTACTTCTTACTTTCATAACTTTGCTGCTGTGAAATGGGAATTTCTCCATTGTGAGACTAATAAAGGTTTTTCTTATCTTATCTTAACACGAAGGTGCGATCCACATCTGTTCTAATTAAATGTGCTGCATTCAAAGAACCCGCGATCAACAACAAGAGCTCTATTTATAGCTGTTGGACTGCAGCAGATTACAATCGGGACTGATTTGTCATAACATAAAATCTGCAGCTTGAAGGTCATGCCCTAATCGATGATGTCACAGCAGGTGAAAGGAGGGGGGGGGGGGAGTTGTTTTAGCCACAGGAAAGAGGCCGTCTTTTGGTTCACTGCTGATTCACCAGGTGACATTTAAACCAAAGTTGACCGGAAGGAAAACAAGAGGATTCGTCATGCGTTGAACTCAAGAAAGGTCAGCAAAAAGAAGCGCTCTGTTGCTCATGTTCGGTGAGAGATTACAGACGCTATCTTGTAAATTGTTCACAACATTTCTCACCGATGATGACAATGATAAACTCCACGATGGGAATTGAAATGTCATGCTACTTACAGAGGACGGCTTTTTTTTGTTTAGCTTGGGTTGGTGTTGAGTTTGCCAGATTGCTAAGGTTAAAGAACTCTAAGTTTCTCCGGTTTTACTTTTCCTAGCACACTTCTGTGACATCACAAGGAAAAACTTTTTTTTCCCCTTTTTTTTTTTGGGTCCTGCCCCGCTGCAGGTTTCCTGCACAAGGTTGAGCATCACCCTGGTCCAAAATGAAGGCATTGTTCCAGAAAGAGAAAGCTGGCTTTGCGAAGAGGATTACATTTTAGTTTTGAGCTGTGGGATTCCATTTCTTCTGGCTTATGGGCTGGTCACCGAACTGCATCACTACGCTTTTAGGATTGTTTCCGAAGAAGAATTGGGCGGGGGTGGGGAGGAAGATAAATCAAAAGAAATATATAATGGAGAATTCAACACAAGCAGAAAAGAAGTACAACTTCTGAAGAAAAAGAACCTCGTAGTACAAGATAAATATGCAATTAAAATAAGGAATGCCGTTTCTTTGATTGGCAATACATGAAGTAAGTAACATTGAATTGATTTCTTGTTCTTATCTTTGTTTTTTAAAATACTATGGAAATGATTGTGAGATTCTCTCCGTGCAACGGTTTGAATGGCTGAAGGCTCGAACTGGTAACGGCCTTCTTTCGACAGCAAACTTGTTGAGACTGAATAAAGGGTTCATCTGCTGGTTGCATCGTAGCATCCATTACCTCAAGACATGATTCATCAGCAATCAAGTAACACATAACAGATTTTTGAATGATGAAATAATCCATTATTGTGCCCGTCCCTTTTTTTTAAAGCCATAAGTGGTGTTCTGTCTTTAAATTAAATACATGAAAAATGTTGTTATTGCATCACATTCTGAAGATTAGATTCCAATTTATTTTTGCTAGCGTTATGACACAGCTTCTACAATTCAAGGAGAGCTGGACAAAATGTCACCTTATTGGACATCACCAGAATAATAAATCAGGAAGCACGAAAATAGCACAAACGCTTGTGTCAAGGCACATCTTGAATCGACGCGAGCAGTGGGCAGTTTTCCAAAAATACTTGATGAAATATTCCAGAATAATCACGCTGTCAAATGATACTGGGGTATATGGTGGGCGTTTGACTGGCTGGCCGGTTGGCCGGTCGGCTCGAGTGCTGCTTTATTCATCCTCTTCCCTCTCCAACCTGTCAGCAGTTTGACTGGGGCTGCTTCAGGTACTGTACTCTGCTGACACTGATGGTTGCGCCATGCACGTCCCAGCCACTCAGGCTGAAAACACAAGCTGGCATTTTCCTGGAGCTGGATGGGAGACGGGGGAGACGGAGCTCTTCCCACTTTTGACAGGGTGCCTCACTGCCTTACTGAGCACACAAGCAGTGGCCGTAAAAATTGTGAGGGACTAACAGTGCTTCTGAAAGAGTTAGAACGACATTTCCGCATTTATGTTGCCTTCAAAGTCCTTAGCCTTAACTTTCACAATGAAAACTTGAACTGTCCGCACCTGGACAAATAATGAAACATTTCATTCATTTCCAAATGGAATCAGGCGAAAAGGGATTTCAGTAAGGCTCTTTAGTTACATTCCAATCATTCAAAACAATAAGTTTGGAGTACCTGTGGAAATGTGGCAGCCCAGAATATGAAGAAAATAGTGAGTCGAGACAATCCAAGTACCGTATTTTCTGCACTATAAAGCACTTTGAATTGTAAGGCGCACCTTCAATGAATGGCCTATTTTAAAAATGTTTTCATATACAGTATATAGGGCGCATAGAATAGAAGCTCACCGAGCGAGCCTTATATAAAAAATAGTAAATATCGTATTTTTCTGCACTATAGGCGCTACGGAGTATAAGGCGCACCTTCAATGACTGGCCTATTTTATAACTGTTTTCATATCATATCTTAAAACTCATCTGTTCCGCAATGCTTTTAACACTTTTTAATCTCTTTTCCCCATTTTTGCTGTTGTTGCTTGTTGATCTAAATGTGCATTTGTAAATTATGTATTCTTATTATTATTATATGTAGGTGTATTATTATTATTATTATTATTATTATTATTATTACATATAGGGCGCACCGCATTACAGGAATTCAAGTACCTAGGCTCAACAGTGCAGAGCAGCGGAGACTGTGAAAGGGAAGTGAAGAATAGAGTGCAGGCAGGATGGAACAGCTGGAGAAAAGTGTCAGGAGTGATTTGTGATACAAGAGTGTCAGCTAAGGTGATGGGAAAATTTTACAAAACAGTTATGAGACCAGCCGGGATGTATGGTCTAGAGACACTAGCTATAGGCAAAAGACAGGAGACAGAGTTAGAGGTGGCTGAGTTAAAGATGCGTGAGGGAAGACATGCAGGTAGTTGGATTAGAGTAGAGGATGCAGATAACAGGGAAAGATGGAAATTAGTGACTCACTGTGGCAACTCCTGAAAAGGGACAAGCCGAAAGGAGAAGAAGAAGAAGTGTGCACCGCGTTATAAGGCACATTGAATAGAAGCTACAAAAGCGGCTGTGGTTGCATTATGCGCCCACTAGATGGAGCTACGCAAAAGGAATACAATACAATACAGCTTTATTTATATCGAGCCTTCACAACCGCTGCAGCTGTTATTTAAAAAAAAGCCTGCTAATAATCACCATAGATGGCATCAAAACAACTCAACGGGGAATATAAAGAGACTAGGACATCATATATAAGGCACATCGGATTTTCGGGGGCAGTGTCGGCTTTTGGGAAAATTCAATGCTTTAAGGTGCGTCTTGTAGTAAAATAGGGTCCATTGTATTCACACTCGTGCAGGTCGCAAATCTATCACAAAGCCACCAAATTATACTTGACAGTCCGTATAGCTGATCTGTAGCATGTGATGTGGGCAAGGCATTTTGGCGTGCTAACTTCTGTCGGTGAATAATGCAAATACATTTGCTTGTGAGAGTCAGGAATGAAGAATGGAGCAACTGATCGCTGGTTGTGGGTCGATCTCATTCTCTTGGAACTGTAAAATATTGAGACAAAACTCATTGAGTCGTTTACTTCATGACCCAGGGGGTGATACTGGATGCCATTTACACTAAAGTTCAACAGGGACTTTTTCCAGGATCAAAGCAACAACGAAAAAGGGCACCGGCCTCCCCCAGGGCATTTCCCACCCACATTGAACAAGGCTTGAGATAAAGCTTTGAGCGCTCTGCTTTCGTGAACAGAAAAATACTTCATCCCTGATATCGAGTCTGTTCTTTGTCATGGAAAGAGTTTGATGAAAAAATGATCAATGCCAGCATGCTTTTATCGTATCCTCTGGACTCAACTCAATCTTCCAACAAGTTATTTAGCTTCCCACCAAATCCTCTTTTCCGCCACCTTCATGTTCATCTCCTCTCCAGCCAAATGTCCTCACCTCACCCTCAAGTTTTCTCAATCTTTTCACTTCCTTTCGTCTCTCCCACATTCTTCCTCTTGCACTCTTCTCTATCTCTCTCTCTCTCTCTCTCTCTCTCTCTCTCTCTCTCGTGTTAATCGCGGCTTGTCTTTCTCGCCATGGGGGAAATCTCCATCATAACTCTTCTCTTCATCTGGAATTAATGTGGAGTGTCGCTGAAGGGTTGGGAGAATCGAAGGGTGGTTATTGTGGGTGTACTATGTGGCCAAAGAGGGGCAAATGCTACCCGTTTCCTGGATTGCTGGACCTACGATTCTGTTGAAACGTGAGGGATTTTGTTTGAGAAAGAATTCCTAGGGTAGGGTGGTCACAAGAAAGAGGCCTTACTCTTCAATGAGGTGGCAAAATATTGCGATACATGAAAACTCTTCTGGTGGCTTTTATCAAGACAGAAGACAGCACATTTGACAGAGTCAGCAAGCAGCAGAGTCAGGGCAGATGTGTAAAGGTGGATGAGCTCAGAGAGGTAAGCTTGTAATGAAAATGTGAAAATCAATAGAAGTATCTGAAATTGATCTCTAAAATGAGTGAGGAGTGAAGACAGGTTATGTGTTATGTGTTCCCTCCTACGAGCTCCGGTTAGGAGGCAAGCAGCAGTATTTTGGACCAACTGGAGACACTTGAGGGAGGACTGTCTGACTCCATAATAAAATGCATTCCAGTAATCCAGCCGAGATGTAACGAAAACATGCATTAATATTTAAAAAGGAAGGGCTTTCTTTCTCTTAGCCAGCTGCCTAAGACGAAAGAACCTGAATGAAACCGCACGACTTCGCCGGTCCAATTAAAAAATCACTGTCCAGTTTAACCCTTTCATGCACCCTGTAACCTGATAACATGACAAACTGTCCACTGTAGAAACTAATGTCCCTGAAAGGATTAAAACTGACAGACACCATGGGGCCCAGGTACGTACACTTCTGTTTTCTTTTCGGGCAGGTCTGGACATGACACTGGGGCATTGTTTTACTTATTCGTCCTCTTGAGGCTGATCTTCCTTGGTTTAGTGGCATTAGGAGTCATGGCGGTTTGAACTCGCAACAATACATGCATGTTCTTCCAGAGATTTCAAATTGTAGAACTTTGGACGTTCCACTGTACTACTTGCTCATTTCCTCAGGTCCCAATCGTCATTTGCGTCCGTCATACTCCTTCCCCACCTACCACCAAGCATACTCCCATCTTCCCCTCGTCTTGCTCATGTGGAAAAAGGGCAAGCCTGTCACAGTGCCTTAGCCACAATGCATTGTTTTCTCTGAGGCGTAGGCTGGGTCAGCTGACCCTGACGGTGCACTCACTGTCAGGAGGAAAAGTCCTCAAACAAAGATCTAACAATGGGCGACATGATAGCGTTGGAGAGTTCTGAATGTTTGTGTTCATTTTTCATACTCAAACGACAATCATTCAGTAAATGTAGAGAGACACAAAAGTTCAATAGCTGCGAAATAGATATTGAGCTTTTGGATGAAATTTCAGCACGACCTTAAAATGAACTTAATTTAACATTCTCCAAAATTTTTGAATGCACATGTCCAATGTTTTACTCTTCATCGATTGTTAGAGATAAAAACAATTTATAATTGAACCAGGATATTTATTGATAGATTCAGCTGTGACTGTAGCCTTTCACCTCCATGTTGGCGAAGAGCAAGTTGCGCAAGAAGCGCAAAAAGAAATTTATTGGAAAGTTTCGAGAGGGTCAAGTATAAAGGTGCATTTTATATTCACAGAAAAAATATTCTACCCAAAAGCCGAATATCCATAACTTTTTTTGCGGGGGAGGAACGTGCTTCTTAACTTTGTGACATCATGAAGAAAATGATCCGTTATGAAAATGAGACGGCAAGTGTAACTGTTCAGTTTGCAGTCGATCCAGTGCAGCGGGCCACAGCGCAAATCAAGCTTGTCCTTGTTAAATTGCATAAGAAGCTGAATGCCTTTCGGCTAAATTAAGTCCCTCTGTTGCGCTGCAGCTGACTGACCCAATCCTTCCCCGCCTTGTTCACACTCAAATCCTCAGACTTTCTTTCTGTGCTCTCCTTAAGGCACTTTCGAGCCCAAATGTCTTTTCCCCTCCCTTCTGGAACAATATGTACTCGCAACGAGCCAAGCAGGGGTTGTCTTGGCCCGCCTGCTTGCCGTGATAGTAAAGGGCTTTAAGGAAAACACAGTTTGAGGAAGGAGAATTGAATTTCATACTTGGACGCGTCGACACTACATGTGGTTCTCTTTAATAAAGACAGGAGAGCGAGGGAGCGGAGCCACTCGGGCAGCGGAAGATATGCTGAGGCTTTTCTCGTTGCAGCTCCCACACTTGCTTCCTTAAGCTTAGCCGTGTGCCTGTTGTTCCATGGACGTAGGCGGGGCTCGTCAATGGGGGCAATTCCGCACCTTTTTGAGATAACGCTGACTGTTCAACCGATTCCAAACATGCCTCTCTCATTTATTTCCCCTGTACCTGTCTGATATCCTCGCAGTCGTCTTAAAATGACTCCAGCTTTTACAAGCACACTTTGCAAAGTTAGCTCTACTTTGGAGCGATGCAAAAACCTTTCGTTTGGTTTACAACCGAATAACCTCCACTTTTATTCACCCCAGTCGGAGTTTACCAAAATGTCAGTGTCAATCACATGAAATGCAGCTTGCATATTAGACAGAATTAGACTGCAACAAAAAAAAAATCATGCAATATGCGATATGGGTTGGATATTGCAAGATTCATACATCTGCAATTTAACATGTTCCTAAAATGATGACACATTTTTATTAGATAATGACAAGAATTTAAACAAACTTACAATTACAAAGTTTTCACTGGTCATGTGTGTGTGTGTTTGTGTGTGTGTCTCACACAGTTGTTCACCGAGAGGTGAACCGCGTCCCAGCTTGTGAATGACCGCGCTTCCGTCAGGGAAGCTCCGTTTATACCTCATCTTGGCACCCTCTCGTTCGCAGTTCGGCTGTTTTTCTTTTTTTGCCAGCTGTATCAGTTTTTGGAATGTGTTAGAAACATAGAATTTGAATTCAATGATTCTTTGCCAAAACCAATAAAATCGATCAGTCTGAATATTAAATCTCTCGTGTTTGTCGCATATTTAATTCAAGATAGTTTGAACATGTTTTGCAAATCATTTTATCCTGTTTTTAATTGAACACAACGTACCAACGTCATTGGAATTGGGTTCGTACACACCAAGCGATTCATTTAGTTTGACTGCTTCTAAAGTGAATTTTGTCAAAAGAACTTGAGCGTTTTCCCTTCCTCGCGACAGAGACAGACTAAAAGAGATTTTGAAAGATAGAACGAGCGGCAAAAACGGCAGGTGTCGACAAATTGCAAATGCTCCTCTCGCAGCTTTGACTGACAGAGCAATCATCTCGCTGGCGCATCTTGAGGCGACGCCTGGCTGACTGTTGTTAATTGAAATGTAATTGGAGGAGAGTGTGTTGCCGGGACGGCCGTGATCCGCACATCTTATCCACGTCAGAGCAATTAATAACACATTCACTCCTCTTCTTGTCTCTCCACTTCCATCTGCATTGATATTTCCGGTGGGCATGAGGAATTAAAATGGAGGAAGAACTAATGAAAAAGGGATTATTCCAAAAAAAGGAAGCCCGGGGCAAAAGCGTAGAAGTGGGAAAAATGATTTATTCCTCTGGGGTGATTTTGTGGAATAGGATTGGTAGAAATCGAATGGTGCTTTGTCTTTCATTTGCCACACAGGGAAGATATAAGCTTGAGCATTACCGTCATAGAAATACCTGTTAGCTCATATGAAAGCAGAAGGATGCCTGACAAAAATCAATATCCTCTTGACAGTGACGCCAGTGTCACGTTTGAAAGTAACACGTTACCGTAGTTTATCCTTTTTTTCCTTTTTTTTTTAAAGCAACGACTAATCTAACGTGCTATTAACTGCAGTTACTTTTGCAAATGACTGCCACCACCACATACCAATCATGATCAAATGACAGTGCCATTAACTGCCTTTTGAGTGCAGCACTGAGTGACATTTGACAACACTTGAATCAGAATCACACATGTTGCGATGACAGTTTTCCCTCACGCGTGTATGTAAATCAGAACTAACTACCATATTTTCCGCACCATAAGGTGCACCCAAAATCATTACATTTTCTCAAAAGCCGACAGTGCGCCTTATAGTCCGATGCACCTTATACAGAGGGATCAATATTCCGATTTCTTGGACGACGTATTTTAAATGTTGTGTTCTTTGTTACAGCTGCAGCGGTTGGGAAAGCGCTATATAAATAAAGCTGTATTATATTGTATTCCCTTTGGCGTAGCTCCATCTAGTGGATGCATCTCGCAAGCCCAGCCACTGTTGTAGCTTCTATTCTATGCACCCTATAAAGCGGTGCGTCCTGTATATGAAAATAGGCCATTCATTGAAGGTGCGCCTTACACTCCAAAGTGCTTTATCGTGCCGAAAATATGGACAAATAATAAAATACAGTAGCCCGGTTCCTAGATAAAGACACACAGCAAATTATGGAACACATAAGAAAGGGGAACAACAGTGATGACAGCTTGAAGTGACGCATTCTGGGACTTGACAATTTGCATCGGTATGCAAGGTGTCTCGTTTCGACCACGTGAAAATTAACACTGGAGAAAGTAGAGAGATTTGCATTTTCAAGCTGCCAATACCTTCCGTATTTTGAGTTTGTGTCCGCTACATATAATATTATCTGAGAGCTAGCCAGACACGTCGGTGGAAATTCTGCTGCCATGTAATGAAAGATATCCATTGCTTATTTCAAAACGTCAAGTGTCAAGCTAATCATCAGACATTATTAAACGTCAATGTTGCACAGTGAAGCATTCCTGCAGGCGTAAAACTTGCAATTAAGAATGCACAGCAGATGGAAAGAGTGAGTTTAATCACTGTAAATGGCTGAAGCAAATCCATGAGTTTGAGGTTTGGCCCAGACAAGAACGCACACGTGCATGCAAACACATAAACACACAATACGAAAAATCTGAACAGTCCTCAAAATGGAGGAACATGTCATTTATATTGTTTTTATTTGCAAAAAAGATATCATTCCTGGCGTGTAATATATATAAAATATATCCATACATCCATTTCCTCATCCACTTTATCCTCACAAGGGTCTCAGGGTGTGCTGGAGCCTATCGCAGCTGTCTTCGGGCATTTGGCGGGGGACACCCTGAACCGGTTGCCAGCCAATCGCAGGGCACACAGAGACGAACAACCATCCGCACTCACACTCACACCTAGAGACAATTTGGAGTTTTTCAATCAGGCTGCCATGCATGTTTTTGGAATGTGGGTGGAAACCGGAGTACCCGGAGAAAACCCACACAGGCGCGGGGAGAACATGAAAACTCCACACAGGCAGCAGTCGGAGCTGGAATCTACCTCTGCACTGTGAGGTTGACTCGCTAGCCACTGAATCAGCGGGCAACCCTCTAAAATTCATTCATTCATCTTCCAAGCCGCTTGATCCTCACTAGGGGCGCGGGGGGTGCTGGAGCCTATCCCAGCTGTCTTCGGGCAGTAGGCGGGGGACACCCTGAATCAGTTGCCAGCCAATCGCAGGGCACACAGAAACGAACAACCATTCGCACTCACACTCACACCTAGGGACAATTTAGAGTGTTCAATCAGCCTGCCACGCATGTTTTTGGAATGTGGGAGGAAACCGGAGCACCCGGAGAAAACCCACGCAGGCCCAGGGAGAACATGCAAACTCCACACAGGGAGGCCGGAGCTGGAATCGAACCCGGTACCTCTGCACTGTGAATCCGACGTGCTAACCACTGGACTACCGGGCCGCACCCTCTAAAATATAAAATATAATTATTTATATATAATATATGAAAATATAAAATATCATTAGTGGCGTGAATATCGTCATTCCCCAATGACAGCAGCTTTCACTTTATAAGATCAAATAAAACGAGATACAATCTGCCTTGTCCGCCCCACAATTGGGATATTGGCTTTTTTTTGGTTGCAATTTTATATCCCACTCTTGTTTTTGTGACCTACAGAACAGGCCAGCCCAACTTAGTGATTAAAAAAAAAACTCTGTTATTCAAAACAAGATAATGGAGATCTGTTCACTCGAATATCACCAAACTGACCAACAAATGTTTTGTGTTCAACCTTGAGCATCTGTGTCTGTGACACAGTGTCCTTGAGCAAGATACTGAACCCCCTTGTTGCGCCTTCCTCTGCGTCATCATCGGATGAAATACTGATGGCAGTTTACCGCCTGACTCACCGGACAGACGATGCCCACCTCTGTTCATCTCCACAACTCCTCTGCTAGCCTGTGTAAGTCACAGACTGATCACTTGAACGAAGTTGATTTTAGTGAGTAGAAACACACCAAACATAAAAACCGAAACGGTACGTTGAACTTCATACAGTCCGCTGTTTTTAACTGCACGTTTGTTTGAATTCACGTTCTATGATTTCCCAAGCGTACCAGTTAATTTCTTCTGCTCGATGCTTTCCTTCATTCCTCTCCCTCTCTTGAAGTCTCCCACCTCCATCACATCTCCTGCCTTGTACCCCTTCTTTCTCTTTGATTCTGTTTACCTTCAATTTTCTTTCATTCCTTTTCCTCTGTCCCTCCCTCCCTCCTTCCCTCATTCTTTTTTCAATAAATCTGTTTTTCATCCATCCATCTATCCATCCACTATCAACACCTCTTAGCCGAAAGAGGGTCGCGGGGAGTTGCTGGAGCCTATCCCAGCTGATTTGAAGGCAGACCACACCTCGGACTGGCTGCCAGTCAGTCGCAGGGCAACATATCGAGACGAGCAACCATTCACACCCACATCGTCACCGACTGAGGAAGCGATCCCACGCCGCCTGTACACAAGTCAGGTGAATGTACCACTACACCATCAGCGACTTCTGCTTTTCATTAAAGCCCCAATCTTGTTCTCTGTGTGTCCATGTATTCCATCTCCGTCACCAGAGATCCCTCCCACCTCCGAATCACCCTCCATCCTTCCCTCCATCTTTGGGTCTTGCCAGGTATTTATGCCTCCTTGATGCATGCTATTACAGCATCCCTATTACAGCATCACTTTGCATTTAGATAACTATCGCCTTGCCACCCCAAAATTGGTCCAGGGCAAGTGAGGGAGGAACAAGGGGGAGTTTTGAGAAAGAAAGTACAAAAGAAAGACAGAAAGAAGAAAGAAAGAGGGAGACGAGGGGGAGGAGAAGGAGGGGTGATATCAAAGTTCATCCGAATCCTTTCCCGGGAAATAATTGCAGATGCTGAGCCTTGACGCGCAAAAAAAAAATTCAGCTGAAATACACACCAGCAATTTCGCTCCAGGCAATTACGATCAACAGCATCTTTTTTTTTCTTCGCAGTCACATTTTCATTGAACTCCTCCATTTCTACCCCACCCCTAGCTGGGCCATCGACATCTTTAGCACCGCAATGACACATTCATTAATAAACCAGTTGTACCATAACAACACCTATTCCCCTAAAATAGTGGCGTCACCTCAAATAAATTATACGCCTCAACTGGGTGACAAGTGAGTAATATTCCCAGCAATTTCATTTGTACAGTCTATCTGATGTCAAATATTGTGTTACTATATTTCAATGCTGTATTTGATATAGTGGCGCAATTCCTTGGTAGTCCAGTTGATTAAATAAACACTGGACATCAAACTTTAGGATGTCATATGGGACCACTACCATATCTAAGTTTGACTTTTTAGTTTAAAATGGCTTACGTCAAATTCCAGGACTCCTCTTTCGTCCCTGACCAATGGAATCCTGGCTGTTTTCTTTTTTGGCTTTGGTCAATTAAGTCCATCTGCTTTGCCCCTTGCCACCTAGCTAGCGCTACGTCAACGTGTCGTCTCAGGTCTGACATCCAAGTGTCCAAACTCCCATCACAGACAAATATTTCCATACACTGGCCAACATTTTCTGGTGGTGTGCTCGAACGTAATGTGATATGGAGTCCTCGCGTACATACATCACACTGAAACGGGAGTGCCAAACATTCCTCTGTGACAATACACATGCAATATGTTATGACTTGTTCTGATTTGAATCAGAAAATTCTGATTCAGCGTTTGTTTTTAAAAGCCAATTCATAACTTACGAAAGAGAGAGCGAGACATCTCTTCCCACACACTCGCAGTTCAGTACCCGCACATTCACTTATTCGTGGAATGTATTTCTATAACTTTTGTTAATTTTTTTTCTCCATAATTCGATTTGATTTTAGGGTGGTGTTTTGGAGCCAATGTCTCTTTTTCTGGCGAAATTTTGGGCCGTTTGGGACTCTTTTGTTTGAGTTTACTGTATAGTTTGTGCTTTCAGGTGTTGATGTACTGTTGTTTTTGTGAGCATAAAAACACCACAACTACAAAAATGCACACTTCTACTTAAACACACAAACGTTCAAAAGCCCACAGCTTGCTGTAGAATTAGGAGTTTTCCCCTGTGGATCATTAAGGGCCGAGCTGTAATTACGGATGCATCCAGAGGAGATACAGGCTGAGATCTTGAGAGAAGACAGGTCTTTCATTCATTTGGGGGCCTGCGCGCACGGACCTTTGTTATATGTGTGACAAAGATCAAGCAGGTATGAGGGAAGAGCTCAGACAACTGGTTGTCCTTTAAGCTGTGACACAAAAATAACATAGTTGGCCGTCTTGGTTCTCTTTGAATCATCCGCCCCTGCTTTTTTTTTTTTTTATATCTTCCCATCATCGTCGCTTTTTCAGTAATGGTGGGTGGGTGCAGTTTCTGTCATAGTGGGCTTCGATGTTGCAAAGATCCCTCTTTTGTCACTGAGCCCAAAAAAAGATAGGTCGAGCTTTCCATTAGGTTTGATGAAAAATGCTCTGTTCGAGTCTTGGAGATTTTGAATTACAGTTTGGCGTCATCAGGCGTTTGTGGCATGGAATGAATGCTGTTGATTAAGAATATGCCACAGGTTGGTAGTTAAATACAGTACAAGTGACTGGATTAAACTCTCAAATCATGACCAAAATGATGATGACATGATTATTTCTGTATCACAATAGGATTTAAAAAAAAATGAAAGATGCACATTCACAAACCATTGCAACCTTAATTTGCTTCCCAAAAATATCAAATCAGTAGACCCATCTCATTTTTTAAAATAATAAATATCTTTAATATACAGTGTATATATATATATATATATATATATATATATGGCGGCTGGATAGCTCAGTTGGTAAGGCATCGGTTTGGCATACGGGAGTCGGTGGTTCGAATCCCGCTTGCGGCAAAAAATGAGCACATAACACCATCCAGTGTGGGTCCTTGGGCAAGATCCTTCACGCTAATGCCTACCTCATACAATGATGAGAGACAATAAAACGAATGACATGCCGGCTCAGACGTCGCCCGGCCAAACAAGGTCTGCGTCAGGTGCTGGGGAACCAGAGCACCTTGATGAAAAATGGGCTACTGGAACAAAGCGGAGATGGGCGAGAGGCGATAACATGGCTCTGTTGGAATGCTACTACTCAAGCAACCCTAGTCAGAGGGGTTACATGCAGAGAATGTGGGCTGAATGGTTACTTCGAAACCCACAGTCACGGTTGACCACGAAACAACTAGTAGCTCAGTGTTCCAACATCCACAAACGGCAACTGCTGTCACAACTTGAGATTGATGAGGTACAACGCAGGTTCCATGGCAAAGGGCCCCAGGCTGCCAGATCAGAGGAGGACGTCATACAAGAGATTGGGAGGCAAGCCCCAATGAATGCAGATGATGAGATTGGGCGGCCAGCCCCAATGAATGAAATGCTGAGCGAGGCAGCAACTGACCTGAAAGCTAAGATCATGGCGAGAATGAAAGCTGGGCAACCTAGAAACCGATTACAACGGCTATGTGAAGTACCATCTGAAAGTCTCATAGAAAGTGTGAATGCAGCACTGAGGGCGATCCCTACCGTAACGATCACAGAAACCAATGAGCTGATATACGCTTCAGCATCAGTGATCCTGGAGACTCTGGGCTATAAGAGCAACCATGGAAGCCATGAGATACGTTACCCACCATGGAAAAGACGGTTGGAGGCTAAGATCAAGGCGGCCCGTAAAGATGTGAGTCAATTGACAGAGGCCCAGAGAGGTGTGATGAAAAGGCCGATACCCGAGAGGTACATCCAGATGACCATACCTGAAGCACTCGAAACTGCCAAACAAAGGCTCCAAGCCTTGTCCAGTCGCCTAAAGCGGTACACGAAAGAGAATGAGGCCAGACGAATAAACAGGCTGTTCGCAACACAACCTGCGAAAGTGTACGCTCAGTGGCAAGGTCCTAACAACAGAGCCGACCCACCAAGACTAGAAACTGAAAGGTACTGGAAAGGCATATGGGAGAAGGAGGTTGCACATAACAGCAGTGCACAATGGCTGGTGACCCTGAGAGAGGAGCACAGCAACCTCCCTGAACAGAACCCAGTTACCATAACAGTGGCAGACATACAGGAAAGAGTCTCAGATATGAAGAACTGGACAGCACCAGGCCCGGACATGGTCCACACCTACTGGCTAAAGAAACTCACAGCACTCCATGAGCACCTAGCAGTACAAATGAACCAGCTGCTGAGGGATGGGACTCACCCAGAATGGCTAACCGAAGGGCGAACGATCCTGATCATGAAGGATCCCTCAAAGGGTGCAGTTCCATCCAACTATCGGCCAATAACCTGTCTCTCCACAACATGGAAGCTCATGTCAGGCATCATTGCGGCTAAGATAAGTGGACACATGGATCAATACATGAGCGAAGCACAGAAGGGCATTGGTAGAGATACTAGAGGAGCCAAACATCAACTCCTGGTTGACAGAACAGTCGCACACGACTGCAGGTCCCGACGTACCAACCTGTGCACAGCTTGGATTGATTACAAGAAAGCCTATGACTCGATGCCACATACATGGATCACTGAATGCTTGGAGTTGTATAAGGTGAACAGGACTCTAAGAGCCTTCGTTGCGAACTCGATGAGGATGTGGAAAACCACACTTGAAGCCAATGGCAAGCCACTTACCCAAGTGTCCATCAAATGTGACATATACCAAGGTGATGCACTCTCCCCACTGCTGTTCTGCATAGGACTGAACCCCCTAAGCCAAGTAATCACCAAGACAGGCTATGGATACCGCCTCAGAAATGGAGCTACAATCAGTCACCTCCTCTACATGGATGACATAAAGCTGTATGCTAAGAGCGAAAGGGACATAGATTCCCTGATCCACACAACCAGGATCTACAGCAGCGACATCGGGATGTCATTCGGGCTTGAGAAATGTAGTCGGATGGTGACTCAGAGAGGAAAGGTAGTCCGCACTGAAGGGGTCTCACTCCCAGAAGGAACAATAGCAGACATTGAGGACAGCTACAAGTACCTTGGTATACCACAAGCCAATGGCAACCTCGAACTGGCAACAAGGAAAGCGGCTACGGCCAAATACCTCCAGCGAGTGAGGCAAGTCCTAAGAAGCCAGCTCAATGGCAAGAATAAGACCCGGGCAATAAACAGCTATGCCCTGCCAGTGATCAGATACCCTGCAGGAATAATAAGGTGGCCAAAGGAAGAGATTCAGACCACGGACGTTAAGACCCGAAAGCTCCTAACCATGCATGGAGGGTTCCATCCCAAATCCAGCACCCTGAGACTGTACGCAAGCTGAAAGGAAGGAGGCCGGGGACTAGTGAGTGTGAGAGCCACTGTCCAGGATGAAACATCCAAGCTCCATGAATACATCAAGGAGAAGGCTCCAACGGATGACGTACTCAGAGAATGTCTCAGACAATGGGGAACAGAAGATGAGGCGCTGGAAGAGGGACCATCATGGGAGGACAAGCCCCTACACGGGATGTACCACCGGACCATAACTGAAGTGGCTGATCTCAAGAAGTCCTATCAGTGGCTAGAGAGGGCTGGCCTGAAGGACAGCACAGAGGCACTCATCCTGGCTGCTCAGGAACAGGCATTGAGCACCAGAGCCATCGAGGCCCAGATATACCACACCAGACAAGACCCAAGGTGTAGGTTGTGCAAAGAGGCACCTGAGACGATCCAACACATAACTGCAGGGTGTAAGATGCTGGCAGGGAAAGCCTACATGGAACGCCATAACCAGGTTGCTGGCATAGTCTACCGAAACATCTGTGCGGAGTATGGACTGGAAACCCCAAGGTCAAAATGGGAAACACCTCCGAAGGTGGTGGAGAATGACAGAGCGAAGATCCTGTGGGACTTCCAGATCCAGACTGACAAGATGGTAATGGCGAACCAACCAGATATCGTGATCATAGATAAAGGGCAGAGGAAAGCCGTTGTAGTGGATGTAGCGGTCCCAAGTGATGGAAACATCAGGAAGAAGGAACATGAGAAACTCGAGAAATACCAAGGGCTCAGAGAGGAGGTGGAGAGAGCCTGGAAGGTAAAGGTGACAGTCGTGCCTGTGGTGGTCGGAGCACTCGGGGCAGTGACCCCCAAACTAGATGAGTGGTTGCAACAGATCCCTGGAACAACATCGGACATCTCAGTCCAGAAATGTGCAGTGCTGGGAACAGCAAGGATACTGCGCAGAACCCTCAAGCTTCCTGGCCTCTGGTAGAGGACCCGAGCTGAATGAGGGACGGACACCACCCAAGTGGTGAGACGAGGATTTTTTTTTTTTTTTAATATATATGCAGTATATACACATACTGGATATATAAGCAACATTAGTGTCAGGGTTCAGATTCACGCTTGATTCCCCAAAAGTGATAAAAAGTGAGCAATAGCAACTTTACATATGTCACATAATGCCTTAAAATGATCATATTTGACTGAAAGGGCTGTGGGTGGAAATAATTCTCATGTTTTTTTTTTCTTTGGCGGAAGTCTGACATTTTCCTCGCCTGTAGGTGACTCAGGCCACATTATCTGTTAGGCAACCTTCATACAGTAAATGAGCTTGATTTTCGTCTTGTAACAGTTTTACACAACTTAAGATTGCTTGTTTTCAAAATGATATGTGCAAGGTTTTCTTCTTCTTTCAGGCTGGTTTGTTTGATCTTCTGCTGGTCAACTTTTCATATGTTAATGGTTATACTGAAACTCTGTTTTTCATGTGCTTACACTTTTTTTGAACAATCTGAAAGATGTTGCGCCAAGCAAAGTAGATCACATGGTGTTGACGAATATGATGGATTAAAATAGGCAAGCCAATTAACCTTTGAAATTTTATCATAGGTCACCCAAGTCCTTTACGAATAAATTGTCCGAACCACTAAATTCAACTTGTAAAGGTCACATGACCAAACTCATAAGCAGGGAGGCCGTGATCGGTTATTACCCTGAGCCTTTGTGCAGTGTGATGTCATTTTCAGTCGCCAGCAAGTGGCAAAATGGCCACCCCTTGAGATGGATAAAAACAAGTGGACTTTGCTGTTCAAGTCATATTCCACCAACACAGTTTTAATTAGAATGCCCCGTTTAGACTAGTGAGGCCATAATGTTGCAAAGAACATTTTGGAGTTGACTTCTCCTGTTTATAATGTTCTCCAACCCTCTCCGCAAAGAAGATAAATAGCATCACGATTTGCCGCTAGCATGCTTGTTTTAGCCTCCATCCGCAAATGAAATCATACAATACCAAGCAAAGGAATACATTGTTTCTCCCCAAATTGTGAAAATGTAATTGTATAATACAGAATATACATATATGTAACATCTTATACATTACATCAATTATTTGATGCGTTGCAAGTGTGAATAATTTTTGTTTCTTCATTAAATAGATTTGGTTAGAGAAAATAAATTACGTATATTGAAAAGCTTGTCTTATGATGCCCGCAGTGAATATTACAACACAATGTTGAACCGTATTGCCTGTAGAACATACAGTATTAACAAGCCGTTATTGTACTGGGACTTCCCTTAAGGAATGAGCTTGATAGAGAGTGAGCAGCGGGGCCCTAAGACTCTGACTTACCGGAACAAGCTCTTCTCTGTGTATTTTATTCTTTATTATTTTTCGAGGGTGGAAAGGTTGGCAGCTATGAGATATTACCTGCAGTGTCACATGAAAAAAAATCCCTGTCTACTCTTCTGTGAATGATTAAGATGACGCAACCGCAAACGCCCCATTGCTCACAATCAGGGATTAAATGGAGTTATTCTTATTATTGAAGTTTCAAGGTGCTGCTTGTAATTAATAAAACAGAGCACATCTATTGGAGCCGTTTTTAAATGAGACGCACGGGTCACGTGCTCGGTAAGGTGAGCAGCAGGGTATCATCCCACTTACCGCATCCTCTGTCTCTCTCCCAAAGTGGGGGGAAAACTGCAGAGTCATCACTAAGTCGGGCTCGGCTGTCAAGATGATATCCACATGGCGGCCTCAAAGGTCATTGCACGATCACAGTATGGGGGAGTTTCATAAATTCAACACAAATGCAACATGAAATGATTGTAATTGTTTGAATAATGTGCAGCGATGCCTTGTTAAACACTCAAGTCGAAAATAATCATTCCACATCATGTAAATGCCGTTGTCCCATCCCTTGTAATTCTTCTAGTGTGCACAACTTAGCCACCAGGGGGCAGTGAATACAGAAATAAAGACACACTAAAGAGTTTTACGACAGTCCCAGTAAAAATACTTATAGTAGACATTTTTCCACAAAGGATAACGAGTATACACATGTTGGTCTCATCATATTGTCTGTCTACATGTGATGATGCACCATTTGTGTTCAAATAAGGCTGTCAAACAATTTTTTTTGTGGGCCACATCATAACTATTGTTTCCTTCAGAGGTCCGTTATTCCTGTGAAACCAATTAAATATATAATCGCCTGATATTACATGAACACAAACTGATGAAGAACTCATTTGACACCAGAAGCCAGGAAAAACTTTGTTCAAATATTATTTTTCAATACGGGGATTGGTCACAAAAAATGCTTACGATATCTCCAATTTTTCATAAATGTAGACAATTTGCAATTTTGGTATTTTAGCAAGAAACATGAAATCCGATTAACATAAATTGCTTTCACGGGCCACGTAAAATGATGTTGTGGGCCAGATCTGGCCCCCTAGACCGCAAGTTGTGACCTCTGGGGGGGGCGGGGGGTGGGGGGGTTATCTGTTGTAGAAACTCCTCAAGACACGGCAGCCCAATCCAGCATGTTGCAGCTTCCAGAGGATGTCTGGCTGTTGGTGGGCCTTCTTCAACAGACAGGAAGCGTTTCGGCTTACAGGTGAGGTTGGAAAGCTGGAACCCAAAGCAGTACAGTACTTGTAACCGGAGACCACTTCCACTGCTGATGTCTGTTAGCACCTGGGTCAGCTGGTGGGCACCGTTCCTCAATACACGCCTGGGGGGGCTGAATCATGTCAGGGCCCGCAGCTTTGCAGGAAAACCTTCTTTGCGGGGTTCTTCTCATGTCTGCGGCGTGTCATCGGGTTGTGGTGGGAGTCAGACGTACTTTGTGGATACTTTAAATGCCTTTCGACATACTCCCAGGGCTAATGGAGATGAAGCAGCGCTGGATTTTCTGAGCATAAGAGTATTTTAGCCTCCGTGATGCTTGCAGCAAGCTCTCTTCTTGCTTCCTTTAGTGCTGATGTTTTTTATGCCCCGAAGGCAGCAGCCCTCGCCTTCACCTCTGCATTCAGCCAGGGCTTTTGATTCAGGTAGACGGTAATGGTCTCATGGTGGAGACGTCATCAGCAAATTTTGAGCTTAAGCCCAGGATGGATGAAAAAGGTATTCCTTCATGTCCACTTCCCCTTCCTGAGTCGTAGCTTCCCTCAATATTCACCAGTTTGTGCACTGAAAGCATCATTGGACCACAACTTGACACTCCTGAGTGTGAGCTCGGACCGTTTCCTCATTGCTTTCTAGGCGGCAGTATTGAGATGTGGGTGGAGAAGCTGATATGAGGGTGGGGTCTGTGTTTCCACCGTGCACGTTTATGTACTCAGCATCCGGCTTGTTTCCCCCCTGCGTTGGTATGGCGACATGCTGGTGAAAACTTGGGGAATGTCCCTCAATTTATGTGGTTAGAATCACCAATCAACAATATCTGCCCGTGAGAGAGGCAGGATACTCTTTGTACTGGTTGATGTATTGACAAAAACGATTCCCACATGCTGATTGAAAAGGCAGACTTCAATGAATCTAACATGAATGTTTTTCACGAGTGGGAAGAAAATATTCCGTGGAGAATCCCGAATTACAAAATGGTGCTCGACCTGGGTATCAACTGTGCTTTGACGCCACTTGGTTGTACGATAGTAAATGACTTATTCCAAAGCAGGAGTGTCAAATTCATTTTCATTGTGAGCCGCGCCAGAGTTTGGGTTTCTCTCAAAGGGCTGTAATGACTGTGGAAAACAAATACACCTTATAATATTATGTACAGTGATCCCTCGCTACTTCGCTGTTTTTTTTATCGCGGGTTCAGTGCATCGTGGATTTTTTCAAACATATTGAAAAAATATATATTTATTTTTTTACATATACATGGAGTACAGTACTGTATATGTTGCTCTATGTGACTCGCTGTTGTTTCGCAGCTTCTCGCGGAGAGTTTGCGGACTTAAAAATTATATATACACTATATATATATTTTACGTGTTTATGTTAATTGGACGCTACTTCACGGATTTTCGTTTCGGATTTCGTTCGGTTTGGTCCCCATCATCCGCGATAAACGAGGGATTACCGTATCCACAATTTCCGTGAACTTTTATTGTTATATTGTAATTGTATTTGAATTTAGAAATCAAAGAAAATAGTGTCAACCAAATTTAAATGAAATGAGGATTTGTTTAAAAAAACGCTTGCAATCATGTCATATTTGCGATTATTTAACATTTTGCAATCGATTTTCTCCAATCTGAAAAGACCTTGCTCCTCTCCCAAAGTCACCTGTGATAGTCTCCAGTTCACCAGCGACCCAAATGTGGGACAAGCGCCATAGAAAATAAACGGACTAGTGATTTACATTTGAATCGTACATTTTAATACCCAATATACGTCTAAACCAGAGTAATGTAACTGGAATGAATCGCACGAGTCCGATGCTGCCGCTTTGAGGCAACATGGAGAGGCGCGACTGACCATGCGCTGTAACACAACTATACCGCCAGGGGGCGCCCATCTCTCTCTGTCTCGCTCTCTCGCGTTCTCTCTTGTGTTTCTCTCTTTCTCTCTCTTTCGCTCTCTCTCTCTCACTGTCTTTCTCGCGCTGGATTATTGAATGTCTGAGCCCAACTGCCTCACTCTCATTCATGTTGGCTGCTGCTCTCATGTGCGCAGGAAGCTGCCGAGCTGAGTTTACGGACCGGAGCTGATTCTGCTGCCGCCTGACATCTCGGCCGGGAATTTAAAGGACTGCACCTCTGTTGCTCCCCATGACATCTTTCACGAGTTTTTCTGAAGGCAGAAATTACAGTTAAGGACTGTTTGAACCAGTAAGTACAAAACTTTTTGTCCACACTTGTTCCATCCATGCACCCATTTAAAGTGTGCACCGCGGTCATTCCGGGTTCTCCGAACCTTGTCTCACTGTTGTGTTTTCTCTCATGTTGTCCGCTTTTCACGAATAGACTGGGTCTGTTGATGAGATTCTCTTTCCATTCCATCAAAACGTGTTCGTTTGTGCGCACACGAGGACGCAGACGATCTTGCAAACCAACCGACACTCCTTTTCCTCACCCGAGCGGTGCTGCTCAAGTTCTTTTAAGGCGGGAGTTGGCTTCAAATCCTGCGTGGTTCCGTCTTGAACGTCCGCGCTTTTATGTGGCCCAATTTGCAACGTTGCGCCATCATAAATATTAAAATGTGTCCATAATTCAGGTGTCACACTTACAACGATTTCCACAAAGGTTTCACACTCTGCTGTAAAGTCTCGTCTCTCCACGCATCCACCCACTGGCCACAGCATTAGGGACACCTGCACTGTATCATCGTCCAACACAAGCGCTGAAAAAAAAGAGGAGGAAAAAAAAAGCTTATGCTTAAATAATAATGCTCACGTCTGACATTGGCACTGGTAGGTGGTAAACGATTGAATAACCTCAATGGTGTTTCTAATCTACTGCACTAATCTAATCTACTCACAAGGTAGCCAAAATATTATGCCTCTGACTCTCTGAAGTGCGATGCAGTGCAGTAACTTTAACTGGCGGATATGGTTCATAGGGTTCTATAGCTCACTGGTGTCAAACATAAGGCTCGCGGGCCGGATCTATCCTGCCATATTATTTTGAAATGCAGGGGCAATGATGTCTTATGATGGGGGTGGGGGGGGGGTTATTATGAGGGTTCTTGCTTCTGGTTCTGGGTTCATGTCAGCAAACAAATACACCACAGCTCAGCTTCTGGATAGCTTACGTCACCAGCTGTTTTAATTGGAATATAAATAAATCTGTACCCGGTCTCATAAAAGATGACATTTTTTGGGCGGGTAGGTTGGGGTAGTTTGTTCCCTCACTCCACCAAATGTGAACCATAAAAGCAATTTGCATAGGTAACTGTAATTGTTGGTGTGCTCTTATATTGCACACTGAGGTGAATTGTAACAAAGAGATGGCTCATGTGAAAACAAGTTTGACACCGGTACCTAATGTTATGAGCTATGTGCAAATGCAACGGGTGGGCACATGTGAAAGAACTAAATAGAAGTGGCGTCACTTTTTTTTTTTTTGTTAAATTGGAAAGTGAAGGTGAGACAAGTTGGCTGAGCAGTGCCAAGCCTGCCCCATGGTATGAATATGTGTGCGCTCCTGAAGCTCATCGCATTCTTTGTCATCATTCTTTGCATGTATAGGCGCTTGCAAAGGTACACCGAACATCACTTGGACATGTAAAGTTGAGTGTTGCATAGTGACATCGTGATGCTGATAGTCCGCCGTTATACTTGCAGTGGCGAGCTCAAAGTGAGTCAGGATCTGACTCTGACGTTGCGTCTGCTTCTGGCAGCCTGTAACCTAATTACCTAATTTAGTCCCGCGGTCTTTATTATTAATTTGATCCCACTCCTTTGTAGAAGTGTGTGTGTGCTTGGTACTTTCACAGTTGAGCCTTTATTTCAAGAAGAGGATACAGTCTCTGGTCCCCAAATCACACAATCAAAGTACGATGCTTTGTGGAAGCCTAATTTATGTGTTTTATACAGCATGTGGCAAAGGCTTTGGTGCTCTTGTCATGGAAGGTTGGTCAAAAACATTACGTCTTAGAATACCCAAACGTCTGCGATTGGCTGGCAACCGATTCAGGGTGTCCCCCGCCTACTGCCCGAAGACAGCTGGGATAGGCTCCAGCACCCCCCGCGACCCTAGTGAGCATCAAGCGGCTCGGAAGATGAATGAATGAATACACAAACGTAACATCTTTGTAAACATGACCAAATTATGGCAAAAGCTGCAGTATTTGTGTGCAAATTGTAACTGCTTCAGTGTGGCATGTTTGTGGACGGTTACATTGACAATGAATTAGACTTCCACCAAATTATAGTCAGAGATGGCTTTCTCTCCCCGTGAATTTATTTTTGATGCCGATTTAAAATAATATATATATGTATATATATATATATATATATATATATATATATATATATATATATATATTTATTTATTTTAGTATGCCAATTTTTTGAGGTGTCTCAATTTTTTTTAAAGTTCACCTCTAAATCCTTGTGCAAGACAAATATTACCATGCGTTATTATTCATAGCTCTGACGTTTTGGGAAAAAAAATCCACCTGTTGCTGACCCTAACCCTTTATTTATCAATATTACTTTATTATGATTATTATTAAAAGTAGTAGTAGTATGAAAACCTGATGTGCTCTAGAAAAACAAACGAGGGCAGATTCAGAATCAGCACCAACCCCCCCCCCCAAAAAAAAGAAAACATCCATAATAGTTGTCTTGCATCTCTAATTAAAAGACACGCTAAACATTTCTTGAACAATGTTTTTTTTCAAGACCCTAGGAAGACCTCTGAATGTGCTGAACTCCTCCATCTGTGCCAGTGCCATTGCAAGAATTTAATTTGTTGTGGATGTTATGGGCACATGTTATGGGAAACACCTACTTTTCTTTATAGAGGGTTTTCTTTATAAAGTAAATTTTGGAATACCATTTCCATTCAGTTTCTTTGACTGCCCTGACAATGACTGAACAACTGCACGGTTCAATGTTGTCCGGTCACTACCTCGCCTTGCAGGAACCTGCCTTGTTTTGACCAAAGCACCAACTGCTTCAGCTTTGCTGTGTCTGTTGAAGGAGGTGGGAGGGGTGGGGGGGGCAGTGCTTTCCGCTAACAGTCCACCACGCACCCTGCGGTCTTTGTGTGCAGAGCGTCTTCATACTTGAAGTGCCTGCAGCGTGTCGGATGGCATTGTCGCACCCCCATAAAGTAGCGCTGGCGTGCGCTCCTTGCAGCGGGATGTCATAGATACGACGTTTTCAGATTTAAATGCGGTTCGGGCCGCCGCGGTGGCAGCTTGCTCACCACGTGCTTCTACTTGTGAGCTGAGACGTAAACCATCACGGCATGGCAACACACCAGTTAAGGTCCAAATTACAACAAGATGTCAGGAAGTCATTGCTGGAATCAAAACTTTTATCAGCCCCTCTAAGTTGGCCTAGTCATCCATTTAAATACAGGCTAAGGAGATTGAACAGGGCGGTCTTTGTTTCAGATGTCAGCGGTGGAGTAAAAATGAGGACACCGTTGCAGACTTATCATTTTCGGGCCCGATTAGTTATACAACATGCTTTTCAATTAAAAACTAAGTAAATGTGTTCATGTTCATGGATATTCTTTTAAAAAACTGCTTCAAAAATGGAAGTTGATGCAAAACACCTGCCCATTATTATTTATATAGACCTTTTATATAAACGCCATTCTGCCAACTACCTACAACAACAAAGTCACTCTAAAACAATGGTCAAGTCCTCTGCTGGGACCCTATTTTAATTATATATTTAATTAAATATTTAATCATACAATTTAATTATAATGCAGTAAAAAGGAATCGAGGGAGTTAGGTCGGTCAATAACTACTTAGATTTGCGCACATAGACATGAAGGAAGATATTTCACAAACGCACACAACAAAAGTGATAAAGAGTCAAAAGTCGATACAAAAATAGAAAAATATCAAATGACATTATCTTGTCAATGTCATTCGGCTTCAAAATACAGTGCATGGGAAAAGCAAAGCATGCACAGTGCTACATCGTCATTTACATCCGATGGCATCCGTCACTGACGCGGTGCCGTCGGTCACGTGGTGATCCACCAATGATGAAACGGGATTTCCTTGGAACCTTGTCAAAGTCATCATCGGAAAATGTGAACGTTGGCAGCGATGTGTGAAGACAGCGTTGTCGGTTGACAATCATCTGTTTCCTAATAATTGTGACATATTAACATGATCAGTGTCTTCTCATAAATGATCTTTAATCATACCATAATGTCATTAAAGTGAAGCAAAATGCGTTTTTCCTGAAGTGTGTATCAACCTGAAGTACTGTGGCTCTCACTTTCAAATATTGTGGTGACCCCTGTCCTTTCTTCCTTGGTTGTATTTTTTTTTTAAATCTTTCCCCGGTGACAGTAACTACAAATCTCTACTTTAATGTGAAATAAACAGGAAGCAAAAGTGAGGGTCAAACGAAGTAGAAAGTGAGCGTGAAGGAGCTTTTTAAAGTTCTCGCTATCATTTTGCCGGGAAGGTCAAGCACATCAAACAGAGTGGCCGGATTGAAATACTTCCTCTTCTAAAAGGAGATGCTGTGCTCTGATGTGACGGCTAAGCGCAAGACCCCTTTTGCTCACTTCTAAAACACAAACACTTCTTCCCAAGATGAAACTTGTCGAGAAACTTTTTCAGATCAACACTTGCTCTGTAGTCAGATGAACGTTGCGTCAACTGGATGCTGCGTCTCCCGTCCTTACGCGTGAGTGCGTTTGCATCATTTCCTGCTGTTGTTTAGTCAGCGATTAAAATCATTTTAGCATCTTTTTTTTCCCATCTGCAGAGCATACAGCTTGTGCTGTGTAGTCCCAAAGGACCAATTTAGGCCTGCTCTGTGCAGTCTGAACAGTTGAGGCAGCAGAATAATCAGTGCAGTGCCGTCGTCTCTCCATGTGTGTGTGTGTGCGTGTGTGTGGGTGTGTGTGTAAATGCTTGTGCAGTACAGCGATGGTCCCCAACCTTGTTTTCAACCAGGGACCAGTTCATGAGAATATCCATTTTTTGCAAAGACTGACAACCATTCGTCGACAGCAGGGTTGGTGTTGCTGACGTACAGTATATTCCCAAGAAGAAATTAATAAATTGGCATTGGGGACGACGTACTTTCCCAATTAAGAAAAAAAAATGGTTTTGTTTCCCCAAACCCCAAATCGATCAATACAACCCGGTACGGAGCCACAGACGAGTGGCTTTGAACCACATCAGTATACAATAAAAATGTTCATGATGTTTACTGTCCTGCTGCAATGTTAGTCCTTAACATTTCTCAGAAACATGCACACGGAATCGCACAAAAAAAAACCCACACACACACACACGCACACACACGCGCACTAACAAACACACACACACATTTGGCCATCCCATTCAGCCTTCCCAACCTCTTTTGTCATACCGTGAGTAGCTCCTGACTCTTACGCCACTCCAAAGTGTTGCCTTGAAAATAAATAAGTAATATAAAATTTAAAAAAAATACAAATCAAAATAAAGAATAAACCTGACTTTGTTATACCGGTATATAAAACTCTTATAATATTTGTAAATTAAAAAAAACAAACAAAAAATAGAAACCTGAATTTCTCCTTCAAACAGGAATTTCAACTTCAAACCATTCAGGGACAGCGGTTTCGACAGCTTATCATGTTCTCAGGGTACAGGTTATCATTATTGGTGCATGAAAGGGTTAAATATCAGGAAGAAAACACTGAACAAGAATAACGTTCAGGGCCATGATAGCAGTTTTACTTTCTTTTTGTCAGTTGTCTGAGCTTTACCGAGACAGTTGAGCTGACATGCGGCTGTTGAGATTTTTCATTATTAATCTGGGAAATAAACGCTAAAATATTTCCAACCCCCCCCCCCCCCCCAAACTTCCCACACACACCCCCTTGCTCATGTACCTCTAGGGGCACGTGTACCCCTGGTTGGGAAACAATGCATTGGAGCACAAAGATGATAATATTCTTTTTTACTGACGCTGACGTATTACCAATATATCCGTCATTGTGGTTCTAGTTAGTTCTCCATCATGCTGTTCCAATTTTCCAGGTTTTTTTTTCTGTCTAGGCAGCATTCCTACTCATAATAACATGACTTTAGGTCAAGATTTTATTGAACCCCAAATAAATTCTTTCATGTTTAATAACATCCGATCCAAGATAAGGTTACGAGGGCTTATTTATTCTTGTCAGAGAAAGGCCCTACTTATTTTAAAGGAGAGCTGATCCAAGATATTTGCGGCAGCTGAGGTCAGACAGTAAACGTTTTTTCTGAGGCTTCAGAGGTGTCCGTTTTCAACACACATTTCATCTTCAGTTGTTATTTTCCTGGTAAGAACAGAGCCAAATTGTAATGATCTTTTAAGATGTGCATATGCATATTGATCAGAAACAAAAATACCAGGAGATCATTGCATAATCTTGGGAATTGGGAATTTCACAAACATATGACATTTGGAAATTGTGCATGTCACGTATTGCGTGCTTCTCTCCTGTCTTCTTTTCCTTCATGAACAGGAGTCCAAATAAGTGAGTGTAGAACGCATCAGTACGTCAAAGAAACGACGTCCTTGAGGAAAACAAATGAGGCGAGAGATGAGGAAAAATGTGAGAAAGTGAAATAAATGAGATGTGTGTGTGGGGGGGGGGGGGGGGGTGTCAGCATCCGTACGCAGTGAGGCAAAGAGGAGGGGATTGGAAAACAGTGACAGTGACTTTTGTTGGGTTCATACCGCACAGACATGTACTTGTTACTATTCGTATTGTGATTGTGAGCACTTGGAAGTGAGGACAGGGAGGTGAGGTGCAATGGGAAAGTTCACATTGGATAACGTGGACAGGAACATTTATGATCGTCATGCAGGTTTATTTTTTTGTGTTAGGTTTTTTTTTTGCAGTATTATGCATTTGCAGTATTAAGCTACTAAGGTTGTTTAGCGCCGCCGCCTCACAGTGCAGAGTTCAATTCTGGCTCCAGCCTTCCCGGGTGGAGTTTGCATGTTCTCCCCATGCCTGCATGGGTTTTTTCAGGGTACTCCGGTTTCTTCCCACATTCCGAAAACATGCATAGCAGGTTAACGCGACACTCCAAATTGTCCCTAAGTGTGACCGGGACCCTTGTGAAGATAAGCGGATCGGAAGATGGATGTATTGGTGGATTGATTTGCATTAGCACAGCAGTTTCACTGACTTTATTTATTTCCAGAGCACCAAAATGATCACACGGTAACATTTAGGAATGAGGAGATCGGTTCAGCAACAGGTGGATTTTTTCCCCCTGAAACATCATTGCTATAAATTTCAACACATAGTCAAATCTGAATTGCACAACCTTAAATTAGAAAAGTTTTTGAAATTTGCATTAATAATCCATTTAGGGACACCTTGGATTTAAATTTGCTGTTTGACCACTCTTGTCTTTCTCCAGTTGTGATTGTGCCCTCCAACAAGAGGTTTGTGCTTCCATCACTTTATTGGTGAGTGAGTCTGTCAGCAAGCAAGAGTAAGCAATGGTGACTCAACTGAAATGAGCCTTTGGGGTAGCACTGATTAGATGAGTTTTATATCAGTTTTTTGAATCATGCATGGATTCAAAAGACAAACGTTTTATTCCCATTGTCATGTTTGCGTGGTGGTGGGGACCCCAAAAAGCAGGCAGGAGCAGGGTGTACTTGACGAATTGTATTTAATAAAACACAGAAAACTAAATCCAAAACAAAGTCCCAAGAACAAAACAAATCCAAAGTAACACACAAAACCATGGCAGAAGCTAAAACCTCAATAACAGAAACATGACCGAAACAAACCTGACAAGAACAAACAGCAACAAACAAACATGACAGTAGCCAAGCGCAAACAGCAACAAACAATAACCTGACAATGAGTAGTCGGCCGAGAGTCCTTTTATATACACTACTAGCTGGTTCGCCGTCCTCCGGGCGGCTCATCAGCTAGTTCCTGCGGAAGGCTGGTAAGGTGGGCCTTCGGCCCACAAAAGTGTTGTTGCTTGGTTCAACTTTTTGTTCATCCTCATTGCTTATCGCGAAAATAAAGAGATGTTTAGCTCTACTAAATAACTAACAATTTTATTGCAATGCTTGTGGGTAGACAACATTTTCTCGCTAAGATGCCCGCGCGATCGTAGTGAGCCACTGCCTGAGCGGCGCAGTGGCGGCGCGGTGAAGTAGGTACGTTTTGAAAAGGGACAGACGGAAGGACAGACCGCGTGCGGGACGACGCGCAATATATATATAGATTTACCTAACGACCAACAGGTGTGCAACTGCAGGGAAAAGCCCCACAGTGCCACCTGTTGGTCACAAACCGAAACATGACACCCATTAGGGTACATAGACAAACAGGGACAGACACTAACATTCACACCATCACTGAGTGGGAGTCGAAACTGTGCTCGCTGCAAAGAACCACAAAAACATCAGTGACCGGACATTATTCAACCCAAAAGAGCCTTGATCAGCACGAACAGAGCGAGCATGAGTTCTGTTCCTTCTGATGCCGGCCGACAGAAGCTCACTTTGCAGTCCGCGTTGTGTTTGAAACATCTGCGAAAAGCCTCCTGGCACGGGCCCACTTGGCTCAGTGGTGAGAAGGAAATAAATGAAGGTATCATAACTGCTGAGTCAGAGAGAACAGTGACCCTCCCTCTGATCATCTCACACACAAATTGAGGCTCACCTCATTTTGTTGAGTGCTCAGTCAAACGTGTGTGTGTGTGAAAAGGGAAAGAGAGGTGACTGTAAGGTTATGTCTGACTTTGAGGAACAGGATTAGCGGACCGTGGGTTGCATCCTCTCATCGCTCATGAAAAGTGGAGCGTGTGGGTTCAGTGTTTTGCACAAGGACACACCAGAAGGGATGCTCTCATACTGCCTGCAGCAGCTAACTTCGGCATACAACTTAGCTTCTTTTTGCATATATTTTGGACTTTTGCTGGATGGTCAGGGACGGCGATGACTCAGGAACTGAGTTATTCATTGGAACATCTTGAGAAAACAAGTCGTTTGACGCAGCTAACACCTTTTCAGTTCATCTGTGTGGTACATGTATGAAAGTTGCTTAAAAGTGGACATCACCATGCAAGATATAGAACACACCCGTGATAAAATGAGGCCTTGCAATCCATCCATCCATCAATTTTTTGGTCCGCTTATCCTCACGAGGGTCGCGTGCCGTGCTCGTTCCTATCCCAGCTATCTTCGGGCAGTAGGCGGACGACAACCTGAACTGTATGCCAGCCAATCACTGGGCACACATACAAACAAAAAAACATCCACGCTTACAATCACACCCAGGGACAATTTAGAGTGTTCCGTTAACCTGCCGTGCATGTTTTGGGAATGTGGGAGAGACCTGGAGTACCCGGAGAAAACCCACTCAGGCACTGGGAGAACATGCAAACTTCACATAGTGAGACCGAAACCGGAATCGTACCCTGCACCTCCGCACTGTGAGGCTGACCATCGAGCCCTGCGATTGGCTGGCAGCCAGTTCCGGGTGTCCCCCGCCTACTGCCCAAAGACAACTGGGATAGGCTCCAGCACACCCCGCCACCCTTGTGAAGATAAAGCGTATCAGAAAATGGAGGGATGGACTTCATAATGGCCGAGCAGTACTGTGGATGACTGGTTTGCGCGGCTGCCTCACAGTTCGTAGGTTCAGAATTCCAATCTCGGCTCCATTTATATTCCGGCATATGTTGCGTATGTATACATTATTTACAATATATTTGTCTAAATGTGGCCATATCCTCAAAGTTCCTTCCACCGTTCCTCTTTTGGTGTTTTGCAATTCTGTCACCTTCAGATTTCCCAACATGCCATGTGAAAGTGCGGACAAAGTGAAGGATATGGATGATGGAGCACATAAGCGGTGTGCTGTTGATAGTAAATGCTTCCATTTCACGCCCCGAAGCAAAGTTGAACAGTGCAGGGTCAGAAAAATGATGAAATGTATCTAATGCACCTTGAGGTTTTGGGCTTGAAAGTATTGCGACTTGGATGTTGAAATTGGCCCATGTATCACGAACTTTACAAGCCATGGGGAAGCATTGTGAGGCGACGCCGGCATGGTGCTTGCAAATGGATCAGAAATTGGACTGAATGTGTCGAATTTTGTGAAAGGGACAACAAAAGCTTTTTTTTTCCTAGTGCAACGAATGCATTCAATAAAGTCTGCCTAATGGGGCTTTCTGTGATTTCCCTTTTTTTTCCTTTTTTGCTTTTGTACCCATTTGTCTTTTTTTCCCCTCCATTCTTCACACTTGTGGAATTGAGTGCTATTTTCATCTCTTGTCTATTTATTCTCTGTCTTGCTCTCTAAGTGTCCTTTACTTTCTATAACAAAAAGAATGAAAGAAATAAGGGTTTATATTTTTACTGTAGTTTTATTGCTCTCGTTTGTGCTTTTTACTTGATCCCCTAAGGCAGGTATGTCCAACCCCGGTGCTTGAGGATCCCTATCCAGCATGTTTTGGGTTTCTCCCTCATCCAGCACAACAGATTCAAATGATCAGGCTTCTCGGAGCTTGCTGATGAGCTGATCATTTCAATCAGGCGTGTTGGAGGAGGTAGATCCTCTGTGGATCGGCGGGTGGACACTTCTGCCCTAAAGACTCAAAACAAGGCTAATTTGTTTGACTTCTTGGTCATGATTTTTGTTGGACTTCCAAGCGATTTGGCTCTGGGTTGCCCTGTCAGATTATTGTTCCATGTCAAAGCAAGAAGAGAATAGACTTTGAATACTTTAAATTTGATTCATATCCATTATTGCTCTACCAAGCGTTTAGAACAGTTTGAATACATTTAAAAAAAAAAGATTGTTGAGCTGTAATTAAAAAAAAAAGTAAGTAAAATCTGTAAAACGGTCAAAATGTTGCCCACCATAATACCTGTGCAGACATCATTAAAATAATGTTTTCGTGTCTTCACAAGTGCATCCATCCATCTATGCTGCTTATCAGGTTCAGAGTTGTGGGGAGCCTTAGGCTGTGTGATTGCGACTCGGGGAAAAAGACAGACTGCAGCCTGGCCGGGAAAGCCAGTCAGTGATCAGGAGCACGTATAAGCACAGACAAACAATCACAGTGCAATTCTGACTGTCACTGAGTGGGAATTGAAGCTACTGCGCCCACACCAAAGCCAGACGAGTGAACTATGACACCCAAGTTAAACCTTGTTCAAAGTAAATAAGAAGCACAAATAATTTTTGGGCTCCAAAGGCGGAATGAAATTGGCATCACATTTATCAAACATTCCTAATCGTCAATTAATTTACATAAGTTTCGCTGCATATTCTCTTTTCTGTCAGAATCTGTGTCATGAAAATAAAAGAATAATCAAAAGTCAGATAAGCACTTTTGATTCCCGTATCCATAGTTACCGTTCATTGGTGGTTGTTCCTTTGCTGTGTAATTGGTCTTAAATGGAATCTGACAAAATTTGGAGAAGAAAACAACACTGGCGATCTTTCACTTCTTATTTCCTAATGTCAGAACCTGAAGCATCTGGTTCTGAATATGCGACTGACGCATCTCCGACGACTCTCACATCCTTTGTTTATTTGTATGTGTGGGATGTCTTCGTGTGCGCAGAGCAGCATGCTGTTGTGTGTATGTAACTTAGTGAAATTGTTGATGTGACTATAACGTGTGTGAGTCAAACGGTTTGTGTGTGGAGCCACCGGGGGCCACGGGTCTGCTTTTAAGCGCATTCTTTCTTCTGACGAAATGGTGGAAAGGGAATTGTTTCAACGGATTTCATTTTTCCTCGTGGATTTGAGCGGCTCCTGCAGGACCTCAAACCATATTTTTTCTTCAGTAGTGTAGATATACTGTGGAATATCTAAAATTCCATTCATTACTTTATTTAAAAGGGTCCCTTTTACTGCTGTGCGAGAAGTCTGGGTTTGGCGCCGGTGTGAATGGAAATGGGAATGATGAATCACAGTGAAAAAAAAACACGTCTTTGTTTGGCCATGACACCAACAGTAAAAAAAAAAAACATCTTAAGTGTGCACCTGCAAAAGCAATAACCTGCCTGAAGGTTCAGAGAAGGAAGCGTTGACACTTTCCTCCCAAGTTGGACACATTGCCACAGTGGTAAAAGTGTTTTTGGCTTAACAGCTACTGTTGCATTTTGGTTCAGCTGAGTTGTGTTTGGTTGTGATATACAAATAGTGTTATTATTGCCACATTGAAAGGAGGAAACATGTTTTAATGTTATGAGAATTCAGGTGAAATATTTTGACAGATGCTGTATTTTCCACACTATAAGGCACAACTTCAATGAATGGCCTATTTTAAAACAGTTTTCATATATATATGTACGGCACGAAGTGACAATAGTGGCTGTGGTTGCATTATGCATCCACTAGATGGAGTTACAGTAAAGGAATACAATACAATATACTCCAACTTTATTTATTTCGAGCCTTCACATCCGCTGCGGCTGCAACAAAGCGCTTTGCAGAGCATTTAAAATACTACGTCAATTACATCAGAATATTGATCCATATATAAGGAACATCGGATTATATGGTGCACTGGTGGCTTTTGAGAAAATTGAATGCTTTTAGGTGCGCCTTATATTGCGCAAAATATGTTACTTGCATTATGTTAAGAAAAAATTCTCATAATCTTAATGTCAATATTTTTATGGTGCAGGTGTCACTGATTTCATGAATTGCCAGCCTTATCCTAAAGTCTTGAGTATAGCATGCTTACCCATCCTCATTTTTAAGCAGTTATAACCTCGTAATAATGCGACTTCAGCTATGCAACTGATTTAATCTTTTGTCGTTGTTGACACTTGGAGTAAAAATTCGACTTCAATACTCTAACTGCAGATTTACCCTTGTGGTGGTGAGGGAGCCTTGTAGTAGAGGTTCAACTGTAGGCAATTATAGCACATGATGTACACCTTAGCATGACTTCTCCATCAAACACATTTGTCATGCGTGTCACCGTGTGTTGCTTTAAAACTGAGGATGGGTACGCCACATGTAATTGTGCACGTAAGACGTGCGTTTTGGGAATGGCTGTGGAGAGAGGATGGCTATGCAAACATGGAAAAGTGATACTACTCATTTTGCAATTTAAGAGGGAACTATTGGGTGGCGTGACTGTAAGGAAAAAGATAAAGAAAAAGTAAAAAGTAAAACAACTACAAAATAAACACTTCTTGCCTTTTTTTTTTTAATCAAGCCTTTGGTATCACTTTTATGGTGAACATTTGTGTTCCCGTCTTCCTGACAGAAACACTGTGAGGAAGATTTTTAACCTTCTCTTCTCAACATCTTACGAATCAAAGAAGTTGACACAGCCTTGTGTCTGAGTGTTTAAATCAGTGGTTGTCAACGCTTGCCAACTTGAGACCCTAAGACTTCTGTTTGCTTCAAAGTCCTAAGCCATTTTAAACAAGTTAAGAACGAAAATAATTTTTTGGGTCTAAAAATAGCTTCTGAAAATACCTCTACAGCATTTTGAGACACAGTTTAAATCAGTTTGAATTCTCAACGAATGAATATTGCTCACATCGATGTCCGTTAGCCCCAGGCCGAAGTGCACTGTAATTGAGTAGCTAGTGACTGGAGCATAAGTGAGTAAAATTTCCTGACCCTTGCCGAATATTCTATGTTCAAGACGGTATACCACAGTATTGTAAAAAAAAAAAAAAAATCAGAATACAAATACCCTTTCATGCACCCTGTAACCTGATAACATGATAAGCTGTCCACTGTAGTAACCGCTGACCCTGAAAGGGTTATTTATTGGTTGACAAGTTTTGAAATCAGTCAAGTCAACTATTTGTCAATTATTGTTCAAGTGAGTGTCAACAGAGTAACGTTATTTCTGATACATTACAAATTTCACAATTTGGTACAGTTTTTAGCAAGGGCCATGCAAGTTGACAGACGTTATTTTCTTCCGGGGGCCACAAAAAATTACGTGGCGGGACGGATCTGGCTCCCGAGCCACCT